>NW_027531902.1:8491401-8498010 GCF_008692635.1 Crocuta crocuta
AAAACAACACCCCCCCCCCCCCCAACACACACACTCCTCTCTCCATGTTTCTGCCACCGTTAATGTTGTTATTCCTTTCCTGGGCTGCTTTCCTCTTACCCAGATCCAACAATGAGCGTTACTTGTGCCCTTGCCTCTACAACACAATTGTAAGGTCCTTACTGGAAAATACAGAATACAAAGAGCATCAGCTTTTTACATATGTGATCTTGGACCCATCAATTAACCATCCCAACATTAGGTCTCTATTCTGTAAAATTTCTTCCTGTCTCTCTAAAAGTTAATTTTCATTTTGCAGACAGATCTCCTGTCTTTTGTGTGAGATGGGTGCAGTCACTCTAGTCTATAAGCTCATCACCTCAAGTCTATCAGATAGGAGAGAGGTTCCAGCCAAACAACAAAAATTCAGTGACTTATCAGGCTAGGTCACATCTCCATAGCTAGACAGATCACATAGACCAGGGGAACACGATACAATGACTGTGTTACTTCACAAGCTCTCTCTTTAGATATGAGAGTTCTGTGGATTCTATCAGAGCACTTGTATTGAACATAGAGGAAAGGGTGGTCTGTAGGACAGTCTTCCAAAACAACTGGACAGATCTATTAGTACATGATAAAAATCAGTTTAGTGAGTTGCAGCCAATTTTTTTTTGGTTTTGTTTTTAGTTTTTTTAGTAGAGGGAACAGAAGGGGACAGTATGGAAGAAAAAAATGTGAAGAAAAGAGACAAGAAAAATATCAGAGATAAACCAGGTAAGAAAAATATTACTTTATAAAAAGAGTTATTTCCTATTAAATGTTGTTTACTAGGTTGCAGTATTAAATATATTGTTATGGTAGGTGATATTAAAAATTTTTGAAAATCAGTGTCCTGGTGGAAAATGAAACAATGATTATCAAAGGCGATATGGATACTAAGCAAGCAAAAACCTATAAAAATCCACCACATAAGAAAAGATTACATAGTGGGTACTCAACTGATGTTGATGGAATATATTTTGGAACATATTTTCATTGATATGCCTCTTGTCATTGAACAGATTTAATCACATCTTCTAGAAGGAGACAGTTTACACCCTGTGGGTTCGAATTTCTGAAGTAATTGTCAAGATAACTTCAGTTAAGTGTTTAAACAGTTAAGGGTCCTGGGTGCCCTAGGCTGAGGCTATCATAAGGAGGTTTTCCAAAACTGGTTGACTTTGGCAAATGCAGAGGCAGATAGGAGTGGGCAGTTTGTCTCTGACACCATCTCTCTCCCCTCCACTCTTAATAATCTACTGTCCCTATTAACCCAAGCCAGGAACTACCCTCCAGTTGCATGCATTAACTGCTTTCATAACAGGTCTATAGAATAAAAAACTGATTCAAAGCAGGAGGATTTACTCTGCTGAGAAGGACATGAAAGAGGGGAGGAAGGAAGAAGGAAGGAAAGAAAGAAGGGAGGGAGGAAGTTAGTTGAAAGGAAAGAATATTTTATAAGTTTCCCCCCATCATACATAACTAGACTAAGAAAATGAACTTTGGAAGAAATTAATTTGGCATTAAGGACAGAGCTGAAATGTTTACATTGCATGAAGATCCAGACACACAGCATAGAAGAAAAGTTATAAAAGACAACATTGGCCAGAATAGCCTTGTAAAATGTGGTAACAATATATCCATTGAGAAAAATAAATCTAATGGCAACATAACTTTTAAGTGTAGAATCACTACTATCTGATATCTGTGTGTGTGTGTGTGTGTGTGTGTGTGTGTGTGTGTNAGCACACACATCTTAAATCTAGAAAATGAATAGCATCATATACTTTGTTTAAGAGAGATCACTCTTTGACCTGTGCCTCCTCTCAGCAGAGAGTACAGTGACTGGAATCCTGATGTAATGAATAATTTTGTGGATAAACTGAGGCAAAATTTCAACCCACCTCCCTTCTTTAAATATCTTCATCTATGTAGTAATCCCTTGTGTTCATATAGCACTTAATGAATTTTATTTCATTTGATCATATAAAATTATAGGAAGTAGGAAACGGAAGGGATCCTAGAAACACTGTGTCAAATCCATGTATTTTCTAAATAAGAAAACTAAGGCCCTGAGCTGTTAAGCAACTTGGTCAATATCAAAACAATTAATGCTTGAGCAAGAACCAGAATCAGGGGTGATACAATGGCTAACATGTGTCCATTTCTTCTTTTCTGTTGAAAAAGGCAATGCAGGTGGCCATGTTCATGGAATGATTTCATTTCTTCAAAGAGGAGACACTACAACATGATTTGAGACTGGTCTAGTGGGCAGCTATGGTCAGGAAGTAGCAGCAGCAGCAACAACAAAAAGGTACAAAAGGGCAACAAACCAATTACCAAGAAGGCAATTTTGAACAAGTGTTTTGATCAATGTATTGAATCTCACAACAACTGTTCAGACAATTATGAGTGTAGCTTTTATTTAGGGCTGCAGTGCCTATCAGTGATTCAGGAAATTGTCCTCCACTGAAGGAAAAAAAGAACCTGGTCACTTACCAAGCCACCAAAGTGACTTTCTTTACCTCTTAAATGTACTGAGTTTTGAGCCTCCATAAATAAAACGAAGCATTAAATGTTAAATGCTTCCTCAGAAGCATTAAATGTTAAAACAAAGCCATGAAAATTGCACTCTTTATTCAATTTAGAGAAAATTGCACCCATATAATGTGTTTATCTTTCATCGTGAAATATATACCAGAGAGTTAGCTTGTCTGATTTGTAATTTCAAGATTTATGATCTTAAAATTCTGAGTACCTAGTTTGACATCCTAAGTATTGCATATGCAGGAGCCAGTAAAGATAGAAACTTCAAGTTATAAGATAAATAAGTCCTGAGGACGTAATGCATACTACAGTGACTATACTTAAACTCTGCTACATATTTGAAAGGCACTAGAAGAATGTATTTTAAAAGTTCTCATCACAAAAAAAAATAAATTTGTAACTGTGAGGTGATAAATGTTAACTAAACTTATTGTGGTGATCATTTTACAGTATATCTATCAAATCATTATGTTGTACACCTAAACCTAATACTATGTTCTATGTCAATTAAACGTCAATAAAAACAGAGACATAACTCAGCACCACCAAAACTGGTCCCTGCCCTTCAAGGGAGAAGAGAGATATTCACGAGGTAGAGAGTAAGAGAAACAAACATATACTAATAACAAATATGTACCAAGAAAATCTTTACATATTTTGTAAAAATGACGAAGATGGCAAAGACTAACCAGAAAGCTTAATATAACAGCCAGATTAATTTGTTAATAAACACCCATTGTTCTTTGGAAAAGGAAGCAGGCATCAAAAATTTAAAGAATTGTCACTGAGAGTATTCTTTTTCTTCCAATTTTTTTTCTTCTTTTCAAGTTGGAACCCAATAGTATTAAATATTTAGTGATGACATTTCTTCTAGACATTCAAGAGAGCACATTTCATGAACACAATGAAAAAGAATAATTCTTAGAAATATAAATAGATGGTCATTTTTTGTCTCCATTGGTGGTGTTGAAATTATTCAACATACAATAACTTTTCGCTGAATGTCTGTATTCATATCTGGGAGTCTTTTAAACACTAAATGCACATCTAAACTCTCTCACAGAACAGCCTGATAAGCTTCCTCTGAAAAACTCAGTCATCATTATCCTGTCTTCTTGCTTCAGTGAGGCCCTGAGAAAGGGACCACAAAAGTCACAAAGATATGATCCTTTTTCATTGGTGTTTCTGCTTTGAAAATTGCAGTTATAGCCCAAAACCAGAGAGGTTTTGAATTTCTGCTATGTTTCATTTATATTTCAGGCCTTATCAACCCCTGAATATTTGGGAAACTCAACTCAAATAGACTAGGTAATTTTCAAATACTAAGCTCTAAACATAAATTCTTTACTACAATAAATAATTATTATTGAGCTCCTACTTACGTGAGACACAACAGTATATAAAACACTTCCCCTTACTCGAAGAGAAAACAGGTAACTTCACTGTGATGTGCTATGGTAGAGGGATGAAGGCAATGTTAGGAGAGTGCAGAGGAAAGTCACTATATTCCATGTAGTGAGAAGAATAAGGTCAGATGGATAAGACAGTAGTGAGGACAAACTGATGCATGAATGATGCAAAACTGAAAAAAAACAGAACAAACTTTGTAGGGAAAGAATAAACCTTAAGGGGGAAATAATATGAGGACAGGTACTACAGAGACAAATTTACCCAGATTAGAAATCTTAGGTAGAGGATCCTTAGGGAAAAAACACAGACAACTTGACAAGGTCAAGTTGTATAGGGTTCTGGCTCTCTGTTTAGAAGAAGACTGTTTCTGAAATTGTGCTGATCCTTCTTATAATGGAACTGTATAGCCACTGCGATCTCAGGACTGGGGAACTGACCAAGCTTGATTCTGTCAAGGACAAGTCCTTAGTCTACAGGGTTCAGAACAATGGCTGAGTGTGGAGAAAAATGTATGTCAGTTCTCAGTCACAAAAATAGCATCAGCATAGACCTGCACACAAATAAATGCATGCATGTGGGTAATTCTCTTCCCCCTACACACATAGACTAGTCTGTCCTCGAAGTTATGAACTGAGGGATCATACTTCAGAGCAGAGGATACAAATGCCGGAAGATATAGAGAATGCAGCCTCTTTCCTAACATATTATGTGAAGCTGGGAGTGTGGAGATTTCAGATCTGTATTGCTGCCATCAGGGACATTCAAGTAGACTCTAAATCCCATCTAACTAGGATGTCATTATAATGAATTAGACCTCCAGGAATAAAGCAGATAACAATTTGCCATGGAAACTACAATGCAGTTGATTGATCAGCATTCCACAGTGGCCAGAGCAGAATATTTGGAGTTTGACTACCAGCATTGGATCCTCATTTAGTCTCCTATCAGCTCTGCTTTGGGGGCAGGCTGCCTAACCAATCAGAGCTAGTTTTTGCTCATCTGATAAAAGTCATCAACTGCCTCTAAAATGATAAGTTCAAAACACTCCACAAGCCCTCATCTCGTGGTTGTCCTTCCTTTCCCCCTCTCTGGCTTCTCTTAAATCACTCTGTCTTTGTTGCCCAGTTTTCTTCCATGCTATTTGTTTCCTCTTGCTTACTCCATTTTCTCTGCCTGTTCTTTCCATGTTTGTGTAAGGCTGTAACCTTCCTATTAATTTGGTCTCCCTGGAGCATCTCATGGTCTTTGATGGCTTTAGTACTATGAGGAATGTTTCCCACACCTCTCTCTACAAGCTTAGCCTCTGTTAACTCCAGACACATATATCTAACTGCCTACAGAAGATTTCAGCATAATCATAACTGGCAAAGAGCAGAACAGAGTCTATACTTAGTCCCACTCTCCTTCCAGTATCATTGGAGCAGGTAAGCAGTTAGGAGGAAAAGCTGGCTGAATGGTATAGGGTTCACATGTAATATATGGTAAACAGAGTGGACTTAAAGGCAAAAGGAATCATGAAATTCAAAAGATCTTGGGAAAGGAGACAAGAAAGGCTAAGCACCAATGAGTGTAATAATCACAATGTATGGAAGTACTCCAAATACTATCAAAATGCATGAAAATGTATCATCATATTTAATTTTAAAAACTCCCTGGTCGGGGCGCCTGGGTGGCTTAGTCGGTTAAGCGTCCGACTTTCGCTTAGGTCATGATCTCGCGGTTCGTGGGTTCGAGCCCCGCGTCGGGCCCTGTGCTGACTGCCAGCTTAGAGCCTGGAGCCTGTTTCAGTCTGTGACTCCCTCTCTCTCTGACCCTTCCCTGCTCAGGCTGTCTCTCTCTCTCTCCTAGAAATAAATAAAACATTAAAAAAAAAAAATTTAAAAACTCCCTGGTCATCTTTGTAAGATGCTTAGGAATTTAATGACAACCGGCCAATAAAGGGAAAGAGCCCAGTGGTTCACTTGCCTTTCCCAACAGGAATATACCTTAACGTAAACAAGTAGTTAATGAAGGAAATTCTCTCCCTTTCTAGGAAATATTCTAGATATTGAATAAAGAATGAAACAATTAGAATCTCTCCATATCACATATAACATACAATAATAAAAAAAATGGACTAAGATGTTGATTATCAATGCCTTCTAACATCTCTAAAAAGGAAAACAAGCAGATATTATGAGTCCCTAATGAAAAAAACCATTCTACCTCTGAAGTTACCTCTGAAGTGTTTGTGCTTGAATATTAGAATCTGAACGTGATCAACTCCTTAAGTCTAACTTCAACTTACAGCAGATGAAAATAACAGAGAAAATGCATTCAACAATCCTGTGGTATATGTTATAGGAAAAAACAATCTGGTTTCTTCAACAAGTAGAAAGGGTTGATAAGGATATGGAGATGAAACCCAAAACAGATCTAAGGGATGTATCAGCTAAAGTCAATGTATGCTTCTTATTTGGAATCTGATTATATAAACTGAGACGATAGACATTTGAGAAAATTTTAACATTTACTGACTAGAAATTTGTTAATAGTAAGAATTATTTATGATTATTTATTTTAATAGTAGAATTATTATTTATCATTATTTAATAGTAGAATTATTTATTTTAATAATTATTATTTATATGT
>NW_027531902.1:8498112-8766924 GCF_008692635.1 Crocuta crocuta
ACAATGGGTAAAATTTCATTAAATTATTCTATCTTTTGTATGTTTACAATTTTCCATAACAAAATTATATATATATGTATCTATGTGTATATATATATGTATCTATGTGTATATATATATATATATATGTATATATATATATAGGACAGTTTGGTTGAACAAAGATTCTGATAGAGCTAGGGGCTTGTTATAAAATCACTGTTAGGGTAGGAATCTCTTTTAAGGTTTAAGCATTCCTCACATCAAACAGCTGACTGCAGGTAGGCTGACACCATAGGTACAGAGAATATACTTTCATGGTGCATGGTGGATGATTAAGAAGGAGGAGAGATATTGCCAAGGAGTCACTGAGAGGTCTCTCAGCCTCTCATGTCAATCACCCTCTAATAAACATTATGGTAGCATAAGAATCACCTCAGGCACTGATTAAAAGTACAAATTCTAGGATCCAATCAAGATCCAATGAGGAAGGATCTGGGAAGTTATAGGTTTAACTAACTCTCCACGTGGTCATCATCACAATTTAGGAATCAAAGTATTAATTTCAAAGTACAATATAATATTCAATTAGGAATAACTTGTAAGCAGTTGGAAATTGGAGAGTTGAACTAGAATTAGATAAACAAAAAGTAATACAGGTTTGGGACTCATTTTCATAGACTTTCAGAAATTATTTATTAGAGGCACTTCTTCAAAGGTGGGAAAATGACAGAACTTCCATTAGGAAAAAGGTACTACTGGCCATTTGGGGTGCCAGTCACTCACCATTTTTGCCTCCCATATCACAACTGATTGATAACTGAACATACAGACAAATGGGGCACAGTCAAAATATGTGGTGATGATAATGAATGGAAGAAGGCAATTTGGACATGATGCTAAAATGGGGGCTCCTAGACTTTCCCAAATAGTCTTGAAGTTAATGCACCCCAAATAAAGGATACCTGATATATCTTCTCATCTGTGCCTTTAAGAGGTTGCCTGGCCTAATCCTTTTACTGCTGAGAAAGTAGGGATTAAAGAACTGGTCCTTCTAACTTGGTAAGGATTCAGGCAACTAGAAAGAAACAGAAAGTGGAGCCTGAATCTTATCTCTCTGGCATCATGAGTCTATCTGATGATAGAATGGCCCAATGGATATCAGGTTCTCCTGAAAAAAAGAGTGAAAAAGTAATAGCAAGAGACCAGAAATGTGCTTTCCAACAAATCCCTTCACTCATAGGCGAAGACAGGATTTAAAGATTAGCATTATTTGCTACAGGCACTATTTGCAAAAGCCTCTCTATACTTCACTGCTGTTTTTTCAAAATTTCCATAATATGATGTAGCTAGCTCTTTGCATAATGGAGAACAGAAATAAGTTTTTCAGGCTTATTTTGGTTACTTCCAAAAACTGAGGGAAACTACATAAAGGTGGTAATTTTACTGAAAAAGATCACTAATTAAAAGTTTGGTTTTCCATTTCTTGTTAATTGAGATAATATACGTTATGTGCTTGGAAGATGGCCTAGCACACAGTAAGTCCCTGATAAATGTTTGCTTTTATTGTTGTCATTGTTAAATAAAACTTGTTAAGGGCGTTAAGGGATATGGCAATTGTGGCAGAGAGTTTTAGGGAATGAGTTTGTTTAATTAAACCTAAGAATTTTACTATTTACTACAATTTTAAAATGGTGAGTCTTCCCAGTTGAATCCTGAAAAATTAAAAACATAGCTATGGGCCATACATGCTTCTTAACATACTTCAGTTTACCAAGAACCAGAAGAATATGCCAGGGTCTGGAATTTATATTTGTCAGTTTAAATCTGAGCTCCTTCATTTATAACTGTGTTACCTTAAGCTGATTACTTGACCTTTCTTAGATTCAGTTTCTTCATCTGTAAAATAGGTATCTAACAGCTCACCTGGCTATCACATAGAGATGATAATAGTACAGCCTTCAGAGTGTTACTGAAGAAAAAATGGGATCACATTAATAAAATGTTTCTTTTAAAATATAATGCTCACATAGTGTTTTAGCATTTTATTATTTTTTAAAATGTATTTAAATTCAAGTTACTTAACACACAGTGTATATGTGTGTTAACTGTATTCATGTCAGGAGCAGAACCCAGTGATTCATCACTTACATGGAACATTCGGTGCTCATCCCAACAAGTGCCCTCCTTAATACCCATCACGCATTTAGGCCATCCCCCTACTCACCTCCCCTCCAGGAACCTTCAGTTTGTTCTCTGCATTTAAGAGCCTCTTATGGTTTGCCTCCCTCTCTGTTTTTATGTCATTCCTTCCCTTCCCTGAAGGTCATCTGTTTTGACTCTTAGATTCCACATATTAGTGAAATCACTTATTTTCTTTTCTCTAACTGACTTATTTTTCTTAGCATATTACACTCTAGTTACATCCACATTGTTGGAAATCCAAGATTTCATTCCCTTTGATCACTGAAAAGTATCCCATTGTAAATATATACCACATCTTCTTTATCCATTCACCAGTTGGTGGACATTTGGGCTTTTTCCATAATTTGGCTATTGTTGATAGTGCGGCTATAAACACTGGGGTGCACAGTGCTCTTTAATATACTGCCTTTTAACTTTTTTAAAAAATCCCATGACTAAAGTAAAATAGATACTTTTATTTATATTTTGCAACTATGGAGACCAATATTCAGTGAGTCATTTACTGTATTAGTTTTATATTGTTGTGTAATGATATTTCCACAGGCTTAGCTTAAAACAACTCACATTTGTTTTCTTACAGTTTTTGTGGGTCATGTGTCTGGAGAAAAGTTTGTGTTCTCTACTTGGGGTGTCACATGGCTGCAATAAAGATGTCATCCAGGGTTAAAGTCTCATGTCCCTCATCTCAACTGAGGGAGAACCCACTTTTCAAGTTCATTTAGGTATTAGAAGAATTCAGTTCCTTATGGTCTTAGGACCAAGGGGTTCACTTTCCTACTGGCTATTGGCTGGAGGCCTCTCTCAGCTCTGAGAGTCCATCCATAGTTTCTCACCATGTGGAATTCCCCAATATGGCCACTTACTTCCTCAAGGTCAACAAAGGAGTGAGAGATATCCCAACAGAACAAGAACTACAATGGTATGTGATATAATTATGTAATCTCATAGATCTCATCACCCTGCCAAGTACTACTGACCAAAAACAAATCACAGACCTATACTGTAGAGAAACAGATCATGCAAGGGTGTAAACATCCAGAGGTAGGGAATAGAAGGCCAATTTAAGAGTCCATCTGCCCCTCTTAGTAACAAAGGCATATTTCTAAGAATAGAACCAAAATTATAACTCAGTATTTCTAGTTAATATTTTATGCTATTTCCATGTATGTATTCAGCCAATTTCCAGGAAATATTTAATGAGTATCTACTATGTACAAGGCTTTATTCAAGGTAAATAAAGTAAATAATTCAATTATTATGATATGAAAAATTATCCTTAAATAACAGGGAATACAGGAGGTGCCAAAATAATTATTCCACAACTATAAGAATGTTATGAAAAGAGGGAAAATGAATTATGACTGATATACCAAGGAAGTCAAAAAGTAGAAAAGTAGTTACACTGAAGAAAAATACTAGGTTCAAAGAAATAGTAGGTCTGGAAAAACCTACAATTTTCAATTAAAAAAATTAAAAAGTTTCAACTTCGTTTTAAAAGCAATGGATATTAATTTCTTGCTTTTAGTATTTGTTTTTGAAGAAAAGTACTATGAAGAAAATGTGAGGCTTTGATTATTCTGAAAATAATGTTGCTGAAAATATACTGGAAGCAAGTCAGTTAACTTTATCACAATTGTCATTTCCTGTTCAAAGACATTTTCTAAAAATGAAAATAGAGCTTGGTAAATATACTGGTTGTCTTAGTACTCTGTGATGTGCTCCCTAAAAAATCCTGATGATAAACACTGACAATGATACAACAGTTATTTCCCCCTTACATGTCTAAAAGCAACATCGTCTTAAGCTGTTATAATGTTAAGCCTTATCGGTGGAGGTATAGAATTGAAAGGCTTTAAGCTGGGGAAAGAAAAATGATATAAGGGTTTGGATGAATTGCACAGGCCCATAAAATGGTATTATAACAGTTCTGAAAAGATTTGAAGAGGATACAATACCCGGTAAATATGTTACGCTTTCGTATCATTAACGAATGATTGGACACCATAGAAGAGGGAAATGTGAGATGGAATATCAGAATTGCACGAGACACTTAGTCTTAAGAGGCATCTGAACCATGATGGTTGACAACTAAGCCGTTGCTCCTTATCACACAAATATTGATCACTATAAAAAAGCTTGCTCTCAAAACAGAACTCCCAGAGCCAGGGATTGATAGAGAAACTCGGACAACATTTTGTTTTTATGTCTCCGATCAACTCAAGAATGCTGTGGCCATGCATAATTGTGACCATGTTGGAAATCAGACAGGAAGACTTAGGAAATCTAGTTTTTCAGGAAAAAAGCAAGGTCAATATCCAACAAAATGAATTAGCCAATGCTATTAGAATTTCTATGTCTAATGCCTACCTGTGGCCATTTGCTAGCCTAGGGTTCCTATTTACTGCACTATTTCATCCAAACAGAAGGAAATATCTCAGCCAAAGATAAAGATAAGTTTGTTTATCTTAACTCTTTTCTTTCCACACCTACTGAGGATCAAAATGCTATAAATGGGCACAATAGACAATGGCTGGTTTTCTTCATGATCTTGTACTGCTGCCTGTAATGCTCTAAGTACTTTTTTTTAATTAAAAAAACACTTTTTTTACATTTATTTATTTTTGAGAGGCAGAGTGAGACAGCCTGTGAGCAGAGGAGGGACAGAGAGAGGAGACACAGAATCTGAAGCAGCTCTAGGCTCTAAGCAAATGTTCAGCACAGACCCTGATGCAGAGCTCGAACCCACGAACTGTGAGATCATGACCTGAGCCAAAGTTGGACGCTTAACTGACTGAGCCACCCAGGTGCCCCTGTTCTAAGTACTTTCCATGTCTTATTTATTTAACTTCACAAGAACTTTGTGAATCTATTTTCAGATGAGAAACTGAGATCTAGAGAGGTTAAACAAATTCTTCAATCTCATGAAGTAAAGATGCAGTCAGGATTGAAACCCAGTCACTAAGCCCAAGAACCCACAGTCTTCTTTACCACACTCTAAGAGGGCAATGGTCAATGATGCCACCAAAAATCCCTTATATGTCAGCAGCTGGAAAACAATGGGCCACATATAGGCTCACAATAAATAAGAGGCCAGGATTATTTTTGAGCAATTGAATTTCAGGTTCAGAAACTCCAAATATGATCTATTAAAATATTTGAACCACACAGTTTAGAGACTACAGCTGTCTGTGTTACCTCTAAGTATAAGCCACTACGCTTCTGTTCTTGGCTGATTGTCAGAGCTGGATGCCCAGGTAGCAATACGACACAGAAGGTTGAAATAGGATGCTATGGCTCATCTTTGCTGATATTTGAGGTATTTCCATTAAGAGCAGTGACATATTCTCATATAAATGCAGGAAGTTGATATTATTACTTTTATTTTTACAACACCATAAAAGGAAAAACAACCAACATGCTATGTAGTAGAGAAGGATTATCAAGTGCTGATTAGCCCCAAAATTAATGGAAACAGGTGCCTAGCAAGATAGGCCCTCCCAGGATAACTCCTTATGTTCTTATCTTTTCCCTCTTAATATAGACTTACATAGCACTTAACTATTCTAGGGCTAATTTCCCATAGATTTCAACTCAATACCTGGAGCTAATATGACACTTTAATTAACTATGGTGTTAATGAGCATAAAGCACCTAAAATGTGTTTCTTTGAGTACACATTTACAAGAGTGATGCCTGCCTTCAGTACCAGATTCTCAGTCGGGGATGGCTCGATCACATGGTGGAAAGTCAAAACCAGGCTAGATATGGGTCAGAGCAGATCTGTATACATCAATATAGAGGCAGGCAGATGAGGGTGCAGTCAAGGTAAGAGAATACATAGAAAGTTACTAAGATGAAGACGATACTGGTTGGAAGAGACAACAGGTGCTGAGAGTACTCTAGTTCAGGAAAGCAAATCTCAGGGTAAAGCAATGCTATAGACCAACACTTATAAAAATTTAATATGCACAAGAATCACCAGGATATTTTGTTAAGATGCAGATTTTTGCTCAGTAGACTTGGGAGTAGGGCCTGGGATTCTGTATCTCTAATGCCTTTCCAAGGATACTTATGCTGCTAGTCTACAGATTATGTGTTGAGTACCAAAGCTGTGGACCAAACAGAAAGACAGGCCTTTTGTGGAACTGGGTAGGAGAAAATGGAAAGCATGCCAATACTCTAGCAGTAAGTATAAGGAAAAATGCTCAGTCAGCTCTTGAAGAAAAATAATCATAGGGCTTTATCCTCAAAGCCAAAGAATATATTCAACTGACTACATTCATCTAATCACTGGTTATTAAGTAGTTTTTATACTCACACCTAGTTCTTGTGCAGTAGAGAGTCAATCCTCTGCCCTCAATGCATAGAAGATATTGTAGAGAATGGTAGAAGCTCTAGAGTTACCTTATGTGCATTCAAGTGGAGTTTCTATTATCTACTTGCCATTTTGCCTTGGTCAAGTTTTATTTTCTATGAATCATTCTTTCCTTTGTTGTTAATCTGGGAGAACAATGTCCCTTATGCTATGTTAATCAAGGAAGGCTAATTACTTTAAGAAACAACTCCCAAAATTTAACAGCTTAACATAATCAAACTTTATTTCTTGTTTAACAGTTCAATAATGGTATTTTGCAGGTGGCCTTTCACACTGTAATTTAAGAGTTCAGAATCCTTCTATTTAGTGGCTCTATTTTTCCTATATACTCAGAGCTCTCATTTCAGCCAGTAGAGAAGGACAATGCAGAAGGATTTCCATTAGCTTGGTTGAGAAGTGGCATATATCAATTTATATGGGAATGGAACTAGAATTTAGTTACTTGGCCCCACTTCACTTCTAAAGAGGCTGAAGAGGGGCGCCTGGGTGGCTTAGTCGGTTAAACGTCCGACTTTCGCTTAGGTCATGATCTCGCGGTTCGTGGGTTCGAGCCCCGCGTCGGGCTCTGTGCTGCCAGCTCAGAGCCTGGAGCCTATTTCAGAGTCTGTGTCTCCCTCTCTCTCTGACCCTCCCCTACTCACGCTGTCTCTCTCTCTCTCTAGAAATAAATAAAAATATTAAAAAAAAAATAAAGAGGCTGAAGAATGTAGTTTATCCTCATGGTCTGGACAAAGAGGAGGTAAGTTTGGTAAATATCTATCTTATGCTTTGTCAACCGGAGCATTAAGTCTTAATGCCCTATGATACGCACAACATGTAATGAATTAACTTCTCTCCTATACATGTAGAACAGAGACTTCTAAGTACTCTCCATGGGAAAATTGAGAAAACCGTCACTTAAATATTGTTTACTACTTGGTCAATCTTTGCTATACCTGTATACCACTGAAGGTAGCTAGAATATCAAATGAATAGACACATGTGAATACTCTTAAGCTATATAGAACTATATGGATGAAAGGTGCTTCAGAAGAGAAAAATGAAGGAATCAGGCTTTCATGAGGGGAAGTAGAAGTAGTGGTAGGAGAGGTACTAGGCACTGTGCAAGGTGATTTCATTTTCCTGCATTTCTTGTGTGTGTGTGTGTGTGTGTGTGTGTGTGTGTGTGTGGTAAATGCACACATGCAATATGCCAGTGGAGGAATGCATTATGTTCTATTATGTTCTTAGGGTCTGTAGTGAAATTAGTGACATATTGAGCTTGAGGGAAGGGTTCAATAAAGCTTTATGGAGAAAGTAGTTTGGGGGAGACTTCCATAAAGATTAAGAGGCCATCAGATAGACCAGAAAGTTTAAAATATTGCAAAAGAAAATACACACACACACACACACACACACACACACACACACACATACTTGCTTCCCACTAAGAACAGAAATCATTTTGTATTCCTCCCTCTTTGCTTGGCACATAGTATTAGACATTTAATTCACATATTCTGAAAAGCTTTAGTTGTCTTTTTTTTTTTTTAATCAGAGTCCTATTGTCTGTTCAGACTGATTAGAGGTTCCATAAACATGTTTAGGCCTTATGAGGTCCCAAGGCAGGGTCCCCAGGAGACATCTCATATTTTTAATCCTGAAACAGTTTATTTATTGATATCATCCTTAAACACATCCTTAAATTGAACTAGCAGAAAAAGGAATCCATGGTATTTTTGTCCCTATGGCTAGTAAGCATAGTAACAATGACTTCAGAAACTGGGGTAAGGGGTACAAATGATCCCTAGGAGCTAAGAAGTTTGTCTCAATGCTCCCCAAATTATGCTCCATAAATATAAATGTACTTATAGCACTGGATTTGGGTACACGATGACTCGGATATGATTAAGGAGTACATTCTTCCATCAGTCCTTGTCTGAGGAAACAAGTTTGTTTCCCAGAATGGTTTGGAGCTATGGTTTGTCTCTCTAGAAGAGCTCTGTTGAAAAGATAAAGATAGAGGACTGCTTTCTCTATCACTCACTGTTGAGTAAAAGGAATGAGAAATCTGTCTTGCAAACCACCTTTCTCAATTTAGTTGCACCAGAGAATAAAATAAATGTGTATTTTATCTACTTAATGTCATGAATTCTATGCAAGCCTAACCCAGTGGCTGACTATGACAAGCCATCAGAAAATTTTTCTTAATTTTATATTTGACCATTTCACAATTGCTTGATAAATGATTACATCTGACAGCTTTTAATGCATGTAAGAGTGATCACTGGTGATGAGAGCTTTAGAAGAATTGTATGTATGTTGTCCTTCTTCTTGCACATCCTGTTACCTGCTTTTTAATCAAGAGATATGCCACACACTGACAGAGTCTTTCATTACATGCTCCACTCAGAGATTCAGTATTTTTTACTGCTGGTACATGATAAACAGTAAAGATGCACCCCATATTACAAAAACAGATTTATTAATAAATAGCTGACACTTTGTACTTTTGCAGAATACCAAAGCAATTAGTGACAACAGTAGAATGATTTTCAATACCTACAGAGCAAAATATCATATCGATTTAAGCTCAAAGCTTTCTCTAAGTAACAACCAAGGAATTGCCTACTGTATTTGGTCAATCCTTTTAAATAACAGGTGATAGAAAAGAAAATACATCAGTAAAACTGCTTTGAGTATCCTTCCCCTTGGTTAAATTGGATATTTTAGCCAATTTGCCAACAAAGAAAAACTGGGAGAACGAATGGCATCAAGAATTATTTTGGTTTCTTTTTTTGTCTCATGTTTGCTTTTATCAATCAAGTAATCTTAATTTCATGTAAAATGGAGATATTCATTGAATTTAAAACAAAGCATTCACTATGGGAGAAAATGTAACATTTAGATCATGAAATCATAAAATCATAAAATCATGAAGTCATATGACTATGAACCAGAAGAAATGCAAAGAGATGGACTAGTCTAGCTTCTTCCCTGGGGAAATATGATGTTATTCTTACTCCCAACTTCTTCTATCTCACATAATATTACAGATAACACACTGAAGCCAGTAGAGAATATCTGATTATCAAGCAGGTAAGAATTTGTGTGGATCCAGAATTCTGTACTCTCTGTTCTTGGTGCCATTCATTCATTTGGTACCTAATAAGTCCTGAGCATTGGAGAGGCAGCAGAGAATAAACACAGACAGCATTCCTTCCTTCATGGACCTTTCATTATACTCAAAAGAGACAGACCATAAATAAATAAGTAAAAAATGGTATTTGGGGAAGTGAAAACTCCTATCGAGTAAAGCAGGGTAGATAGAATAGGGTATACAGAGTGTGATAAAATGGACTGCTCTTTTTTAAAAATGATGGTTGAGGAAAACCTCATTGATAAAATGGTGAATGAGTGGGGAGTTGAAGGAAGGATGGAAAATAAGAAAGGAGTCATGTGGCTTTCTAGAGCCAGGGCAATCTGGATAGTGATCCCCAAAGTGGAAGCACACTTAGTATACTTACACGTGTGCCTACTGCATGCTTATATTTCTTCACATTTATTTTTATAACATTCTATCCCTTTTCATCTTCATTGGAACTGTCTTTTCTTGTTCTGTTAAAGACTAAGACAGCTCAAGAAATCATCACCTGCTTTGGCCATGGCTTCCAAATCTTGGAGCTGTGCCATTTTCAAGTCACAGCCACTGCTTCTATTCCAGCCTGTCAGCATGGCTGCCAATCTCTCCCTCTCCTATGCATGGTTCATCTGAGGACACATAGTGCCTCAGCTCAGGGGAGTCATACACATTCTCTCTTGTCACATTCAACACCTGAGGCTTATTTGACCTAATTTTTCTCCTGAATTTTAGTTCCACCTTATGATGAATAATCCCTTGAGAGAACAATGATGTGAAAGGGCTATAGAGGTGCAGGTTACAAAATGGTCTTGCATCTTAAATAGAATCACATATCAAATATGCCTCTTTATTTGTCAATTACTGGATACACACTCTATGCTAGTCCTCATGCTAAATGAGGAGATGCTGAGATGTTCCTGTCTTCACAAATGCTTGCAAGAGACTATTCTTTGCCAGAGGCAATCACCATTTGCCTGAGGGTGCTGCCCACCACACAGCTCTAACCCAGTTCTCTCAATGTGAGGATTTCAGAGAAGTGTTGCCTTGTGTATGCGTGTGTGTTGCAATATGACCAGCACTGTGCTAGGTATCATATGGCAGGAAAAAAAAGTTAAATACATGATTTCCCCTATGGAGTTGGCTGCTTAGTTGATATGACAAGATATAAATATATATCTGGAAAGTTATATGGCGATGCACCATGAAAACCAGAGTTTAAGACCACAATAGGAGTATTATAAAACAAAAATTACTGACTGGTCCTCCAGCCATTTCCTAACATTATGCTCATCTATTCTAAGCTAAATCGATAAATGCAAAGGAACCAGCAAATTACTGTTCACATGGATTCAAATATCCTATTGTTAATTTTATTTTTTGTTATAAATAGTAAAAATAAATTTTCTATGAATTTTATTTTTTAGAAGTATCAAAATGTATCCCTCTTTATAAATTCAAAACTCTTCTTATAGGCACTTAGGTATAGGACTCCATTAGCCAATTTTATTTCTACTAATAATCTTAGCAGTTCACCTATATTTGTGTCTTTTCTTTAATTCCACATGCCCTCTATTTGGTAAAAGTTGTGGAAATGTCTACTATAACTCTCTTTGCTATTTTTTAAATCTTTCTCAAAATATTTTGCTTCTGACTAGATTTCCTGAGATTCTCACTTTGTCTTTTATACTACTCATATATAAGGTACATGGTCACTGCCTATTACATTTCTGTCTTCTTTCCTTTCTCTGCTCCCTCTTTTAAATTTTTTTAATGTTTATTGATATTTGAAAGAGAGACAGCAAGGAGAGAGGGGCAGCAAGAGAGGGAGACACAGAATCTGAAGCAGGCTCCAGGTTCTGAGCTGTGCAAAGAGCCTAATGCAAGACTTGAATCCACAGATCGAGAAATCATGACCGGAGTCAAAGTCAGATGATTAACTAACTGAGCCACCCAGGCTCCCCTCCTCTGCGCACTCTTATTAGTATTCCTTATATGTAAACTGCTCTACCAAACTTTAGTCCTTTTAAGCTGGCAGTAAATATGTAGAATAATATATTCAGATATTAACTGTTCTGGTTGAAAAGCTCTAACGAAAAAAGGAATACTTGTGCCAAAGCAAAAATATCAAAGTTAGAAATGGAAGGCAGTTCTGCCTCTATGATGAGCCCAATTTTGCTCAAAAAGATAGGATGTGAATAGGTACAGTTTTCAGGAGTCATCATTTATTTGCAAGCTAAGTTGGCAAATGTATTATTTATTCATCCTCTGGTGAAATTATTCTCTCTGACATGATTTTGAACATCCTGGGAAATATTAAGCCTGAATTCTTATCTACTGAAACCCCAGGATCCTGTGTGCATGACCATTATCAGATTGTCCCCAGAGCAGGAGATATGATATAGAATCCTAGGGGGAGCAGATCTGTCTCGTGATCATCCTATTCAAATCCCAGTGATTGGCCCAGGATGACCAGATCTTGGAAAAGATGAGGACAAGTTTCCTACACAGTGTAGAAAAGCTCTGATTCCCCTTGCCCATGATGCTATATTAACAGACATCACAGCTAAAGGAGGAGCCAATATGAGCTCTGGACTCCACTTACAGGAAAGGATAATCCATTTAATGTTTCAGTACCTGAAAAAACCCAGTGTTAATGAAATGATTAAGTTGGCACCCTTGTATTTTCACTTTTACGTGCTTTTCTAAAAATTCAGCTTTCCCTTCACAAGATATAAATCAAAGTTTTAGCAAAGCCCAGCTTAAGCTGCAAGTTCATATTCTGGCCCTATGTTCTTGCATTCCCCATGAGTGGGTGTGAGGTCTGTTTACCTGTTGTAAGACATACTATCTCTGTTACAAGTACTACATGTCACTAGGAGTACATTTTCTCAGCTCCTAAGAGGGAGCCCAGAACCCGTGACTGTTGAAGGATGTAGGCCAGCCACTAATCCTGTAGGTCATTTATTCTGCAAGGGCACTGTCTGTCCTCTACTTTTCACAGTTTTGTCTCTTACCAGACATTAACCTTGTGGGCAGATGGTTAGTCAAATAGTGAATTTTGAGGATGCAAAGGAGGAAGTAGGGGGGGGGTGCAGATATGTTCTTCACTTATCTATAAATATCTCCTATTAATTGGGTGAACAAATATTGGCTGAATATGTACTCTTTTCCATGCACTGTGCTAAGTTCCATAGGTATCTTCAAAAGCTTACAATCTGTTAAAGAAATAATATGCATGTAAACATAAGCTCAACCACAACTACACTTATTCCAGGCATTTCACCTGTGTTCAAGACCTCTTTCTGCATCCACTTCATCGTAATCACTGTTCCCTTTTACATCATTTTATATCCCCTAAACTGTGGTGCTCCAAACGTGATATAATGTGCCTACAGATGGATGACAAGTTTAACACAAAATCTGTTTATTTAGATTCTATTATTCATACAAGAAGCACTATTAAGGACTTAGGAGGCTTTGAGGAAAATAAAATAGCAGCTCAGGTATTGATGCTTAACTACAGGTGTTAATCTGGTGGTAGTGTTGAAAGAGATACACATGAAACATGGGCAAATATCGCAGCCCAATATAATAAAGATGAGTCCCACAGGGGGCCAGATAAGATAGGGCAATGTGTGCTTAACAGGCAGATGAGGGTGCATCGCAGGTTTGGGAACTGAAATGTTCCTTGAAGAAATTTTCAGAGCAGAAGACAGGCTGAAAACTTCATCAGGCCATAGTATATTAATTGTTATTAATTGTATTAATTGTTATTGTTTCATGAGATATACATTAAAGTTATCCCCCATAATTTTTCATATCTGCCTCAAAATATGTATACCATGATACAAATATTCAGGATATTTAAAATGACAATTTTACCTTCTAAATTGTAGCCCTTTTCTCTCAGCATTTTTCAAGATGTTATAGTTGTGCTAACAGGTGAGACCACTAGGCATACTTGGTTGGGGCATATTTTGTGATCTCTAAGAAAGTAACTTCTGCTAATTTACGAAGGATTAATTGAGAATCTATGCCTTACCCAGGCTGCGGTGGGCACTGTTGGACCTACAGGAGAGGAACACACAAGCCTAATACAATTAGAGCACCAAATGAGGCTCTTTGAGGTTGAGTTCTCAAGGTCTTGAGTAGGTCTTGAGTAGGCTCTCGCATCTTTAGTTACCAGTGTTATTAATGTGAACTGATCATTTAAACACTATCGAGCTCAGTTTTTTTTGTTTTTTGTTTTTTTACAAATAGTTTATTGTCAAGTTGGTTTCCATGTAACACCCAGTGCTCATCTCACAAGTACCCCCCTCCGTGCCCATCCCCCCTCCCCCCCACATCCATCAGTCCTCAGTTCTTGCCAGCATCCAAGAGTCTCTCATGGTTTACCTCTCTCCCTTTTCCCCACCATTTCCCCCCTTCTTCTCCCCCATGGTCCTCTGTTAAGTTCCTCCTAATCCTCAGTTTTCTATCTATAAAAGAGGGACTATTATATTAACCTCACCTTCATGATAAGGTTACTAAATATGTAACATTTATCACAGATATAGGTCTTATACTTACTGGTCTTCTAAACAAATCCTTCAGATTTCAAAACCTACTTCTATGAGAGTTAAAAAAAAGAAACCACTATCATTATGGATGAACTCTTCAGTTGGAACACACACACACCCATATTGTGTGTATACATATGTGTGTGTGTGTGTATATATATACACACACACACATATATATAATATATAAAAATATATAAAATATACATACATTCAGCTTCATATATATTTATATACATATTCACACTTCTTTGTCTCTGTCTATCTCTGTCTGTCTCTGTTTCTCACTCTATGTGTATGTATGTATCAATCAATGAAAGGACTGAGAATCGATTCTAAGTTTAAAGTTAATCAATATGCCAAGGCAATGACAGTTCATGGAATTGCTAACAGATCTGAAAATGTAAGAACGAAATGTGTGAGGAGAACGATACCCAGAACTGTTCCTGGCAGAGATACAAATCCATCTGGGCCTTGAAGAAAGTGAAGGGAAACGGCTTGTCCTCTAAGCTGGGAATGCATCCTTCTTGAACCTTGAGTCACCGAACTATTGTTATGTGTTCCTAACATACCCTCCCAATGCCTTTGAAAAGATCTATTTTGAACCTCCCTTTGGATAGAGAAATCAGCAGTCATCCAGGAGGCATCTGTTTTATGTGTTCAAGATGGCTATATTCTTAGATAAACAGGGGGAAAGAAGGCTTACTACAGAGTAATTTTATAAGGGCAGAGTCACCTCAGTTACAGACTTAAGATTTAACTATCCGAGGTGAATTCATTATAACTCTATTCATTTAGAAACAAAATGTCACTTCTCATGACCCAATAAATGAAGTGTAATTACTGAAAGTACATAAATGATGGAACGGAAAATTTTCTTCTCTGGCTTGTGCTCATGCCAAGAAGCAATTTCCCATATCTAAATAACTGATAACTGAAGAAACCCCTTAGGATGGACAAAACACTTTGGACAGAAAGTCAACATTAAAGATCATGTTAAAAAATTAGTTTTCTGAGAGACCTTGGGCTTTCTGACAATGGCTAAAATTCTAATGTTAATTTCACTGTCCCTTGGGAAATATTTAACACACCTTGAAATTTATTTAAAGAGACAGAAACCTGAGAGATGTGACTGAAAAGCATAGCATGGTTCATTGGCTTCAAAACCAAGAGATTTGACCCTTTTTTACTTTGTCAATGACTTCCTACAATCCTTCCTTTCTTGGACTTCAATCCTCAGTGGTGCAAAGATTATAAACAAACAATCCTCTGATTGTTTCTAATGAAAACATTCATAAAATTCTTCATATGATAGTTAAATGAAGTGAAGTATATAAGTCTGTGTTTATCCAGGTACCACTGAGTTTGTCCTTCATCTCTTTCAGTTTTGGACTATTGAACACTTAATTTTTAAGTATTACTAGAAAACTAAATATTCTTCCAAGCACTTCTCCTGCACAAAATCTTCCTAAATGACTTCTTATTCATAAAATGAAGCTGGTTTCTTCCCTAAAACTGTATGTACCACTCAATGATATATAATTAGAAATTATGAAGCCAATTTTCCAAAGGTGTTTCTTCATTTGCATCAGCAAAAAAAAGAGTAATTATAATTGTCCATGCAAATCAAGGACTTTTCATATGCAAATGATTATATGTGGATATAATTATGCTGCTCCAATACATGGAATGAGGTTTTAATCTGTTATACAAATAAGTGTGTAAATATGCATTTGTATTTTTAGTTCCACTAGAAAAAAAATAGTGTCCATATGTGTTCCTATTGATAGGAACAGAAATGAAAGAACCAGCAAGGGTCATCCATTATATTCCAGATAATCACACTGTAAACAGAACTTCCTCTCTCTTCTCACCTCCATGCCCTATTGCAGAATCCTGACCATTGAGTCAGACCATATCTTCTATTATGAAATCCACTCTGTGGTGCCTACTTACCCTCACTTTACATTTTGGTTACCACTGAGTTTACCCATCCTCCAGCCCTCTAGACATACATGAACTCCATTATTACTTGAGTTGGTTTCCCAGCAAGTGTTTCTGTGCAACTGATGCTGGGAACAGGATGTCATTTGCTCTAACAGAAGTTCAATTATGGCCAAACTGGAATGCATCAATGTTTGCCTAAAGCTGCCTCATCTGCCATATACTCTCTGAGAAATCACAGTGACCCCAGGGGGAATAGTTTTTAAATGGATAATCTTTTGTTCTAAAAATCTATTCAGCCAACACAAAACTAAATTCTTATGTACCACAATAAACTGACAACTCACTTTTGGGAACATTTTTCTCCACACAATGAAGCAGTACAAAGAGACAGATCTGTTTACTGGAGAGGATGCTCATACTAATTGACAAGGTGGCTCATTTCAGTTTGACCCAGAGAGAATATTTCACTGGATGGGTAAATTATGCAGTGTTGTCAAACCAGGGACATTTCTCGTACCTTCTCCTCATTCCCCCAGTGGACGGTGAAAACAAATGACTGGAATAGATGTGCCTCATTTGACTATAGATCATATCCTATTTTATACAAAATCTGAAAAAGAGAATGATTTACAAGGAACAGCTAGTGATCCTCTTACTGGAAAACTTGGTGATATAAGCTGTGACAATATTTTCAATCTGAAAGTGTAGCTCACGGTCTGAATAATTATATTTATCTTGGTTTCAGGGACAAGAAGAAGCTGGGATGATGTGACCTAGATGAAAGATATTAAAATTACTAGAACATTTAAATGGTTTAACGGGGACAGCAAGACAGAATATTGAAATAGCAGACATCATTAGAGCAAGCTGCAATATAAGAAGAAAAAAAATGACTAATTTTATTGAAGTTGCTAAGAACACTAACTTGTCCATCAGTTACATAAGAGAATCTTGGGTTTCTCAGAACTATTTGGAAGAAGTTGAAAGGAAGGACCGGTAAATGTACAATTGTTTGTGTAATTGTAGCTGAAATGCTATACTTACCTCCCTACTCCTGAAGCCTGGAGTATGTGAATTACAATGATAACAATACTGACAATTTCTACTCAATCAGTACAATTAAACCTTCTAAAGTACTTTCACGGATAAAGCGACATTAAAATTTTGCTTAAATCTAAATGGTCATTGAACATTCAGACCTGGTCCTATGTCAATCGAATTTAACTGCGGGCAAAGGGACAAAGAGTTGTAATTGCTGGATTCCATGAAACCCAGTAAATGTAAAAGTTTATAAAAATATTAGGGAAAATTTTTTAAAATATTACTGGACTCAAAACTTTCATTGTTGCATATTATCCCTGTGACAACAGCATCAGTCTATTATCTTATAATTCTGGGCTGGAAGCTACGGAGCCCTGCGTGGATGGTAAGAAGATGGTTAGAATAAAATAAAGATCAAATGGTAAATGAAATCCATATATTTGTCCTTTCAGAGGGGCATACTGGATAAACAAACAGAATGTTAAATCAGATACCATTCTGCTTATACATGTGCATTTTTCATCACAGTGAGGGACATCTGTATTATGGTATCTTACAAGTGATATAGACAAAATAGGAGAATTCTGGTTTCCTGAAAATGTGATATGCTTGCTCTCCCTGTGTATAGGGAAAACCATCAGCTCCACTTTACTAATTTAAGATGGGGAAATAATATAATTGTAAAAATACAGAGTAAAGCCTAATCCCCAGTGTGTAACTAAAGAATCCTCCCTTCTTTTTAAAGACAGCTCTGGAGATATAATTATTATCCATTCTTGTCATTTAAGTAGATGCATTCAGATAATTTCCCAAGATTGTTCTTAATGGAACCATATGAGTATCAGTCAAAAATATCACAAAATCCAACGTTAATCCCTTGTCTGATACAAGTTAAAAGAGAGTTTGATCTTGCATGCTGCCAGCCAGCCCCCAGCCTTGCATTGTGCTCTCCCTCTGATTTCCATCATAGACAATTTTATCTCTCAGAAGAGCCTGAAGTATAATCACATTGTAATACAACAGGGGTTGTGTGTACTTGTAAGCAAATACTTCTCTTTGGGAAAAAAATGTCTCTTGGTCTTACACCCTACTGGGATTGGCAGGCCCACCAGCTCCTGCCATTCAACACAAATACATCTTAGCATCAACTAGTTAATAGACACTGACACATGAAGCACTTTGCCTTGATGGATCTGTATTTATATCTAGCTTGTTTCAAGTTCAATTTGCAAGGGAGCCTTATCTTGGGTGCTATCAAATATGCTACGTACCCTGCCATTTCTACCTGACAGCACCTGATGGTACAGATCTCATTTCAGTGAAACCCACAGCTGTCTTTCTCACTTGCATATGCCTTCTGGGCTATCATATGATTATGTCTATACTCACACTGTTTCCTGTTCCCTTCCCCTCATTTCCCTGGCCAACCTTATTTACCTTCAACGCTTATCTCAAAAGTCACCTCCTCTACCAAGCCTAACTCTTGTGCTTGCAGACTCACTGTGCAACTGACCACATCCTCTCAGAGCACTGCCTTGAACACATTTCAAAAAGGACACCCATGACACATTTTTTGCCTTTATTTATGACCTTATCTCCCTCCAGTTAGGATTTAAGATTTTTGAAGATGTGAACTGGGTTGCATCCATGTTTTTATTCCTAGCATAAAGTACTAAGACTGCAGATAAGTGTTCAACATGCATCTTCATGGAAGTTTTGCAAAAATAAGGTATTTTTACTTATATCAGAATTTAGTTGAAAATGATAAAAAGAACTCCTAAACTATAATCTGTTCACATTAGCATTTCTTCTGTACCTTTCCTATCTTCATTTTTTGGTACTGTCACCATTTTTATAATATTTGTTCTCAAGGTTTTTCTAAATCCTTAATTGGTTCCAAATAACACAGTCAACTCAGTAGGGCAATATGGTGAACTCTGAAACCATAGAACAAGTTCCAGTAACAAGGCTTGTTATAAAAGTCACTCATCCCTTATCAAAAAAGTACAATCCACCAGTCCTTGTCAGTCCTCCAAGTGTCCAAGCATTATCGTGAACCAAGTATAAGTCGGCACTTCCCTTCCTCTTCCTTTTGTACATTGATTAAGTTAGCAAACAACTATAGCCCATTGTGTATCATACACCACGCTAGGCAGCAGAGATTCAAAAAAAAAAAGATAGTCTCTATTATAAAGCAGCTTATTTTCTAGAAAATGAGTATTTTGTCACAAACTTATTATGATATGAATGATAAGAATAGTCCCTCATCTAAAGGAGCTCATTGTCTAGAAAATGAGTTTTGTTACCTATTATGATACATAAGGTAAGAGTTGTGATGTAGACAAACACAGAAACCAAAGGGCAAGGAACAAAGGGATCTCAGGGACCTTCCATGATAATCCTCTATAGAGTTCCTAGAATGATATTTGTATGAACAGCAACTATTTCCTCTGGCTCCTACATCTACTTTTTAATTGACACAAAAAGACCTCTTGTATTCACTAAAATCCTAATGGACCTATCCAAATGATAAAATAAATAAGAATCCTCTATTCTATTGAGTATCAATGTATTTTCTCCACCTTTCTTAACTCTATGAAGTTTCTTAGTCCACGGTATTTTAGTTTATCTAGATACTATTATATTATTTGCATTGGCTCACATTGGATTGATCATGAATCCTGATACCCTTATTCCACTTAATTTCACTGTCAGCCTAGATTGCTCATGGAGGAGTTCAGCTAAATGTTTGATGATCAGCTACAATATAAATGATGATCTGTCCAGTATTTGTCTTAGGAAGTCTAGCTATAGGAACACTATCAGTATACCAGTAGCATCCAAAGTTATAAAGCTGACTACTATCTCAAACACCTTGGTCGTGAGTCTTAGAGACAAGCTTCACCATTTGATCATGTAGAGATAAGACATATATTGCGGGAACTTACCAAGTGCACTTATCCTAGGGAAAAAGATAATTGTAGCAGTCAATAGAAATGTGTGGATGAGTACATACATGCATACATGTGTCTGTCTGTGTGGATGGGTTTTAAGTACAGAAGTACAGGAGGAAACATTTGGAGTCTGACTAATACCAGAGGTTTGAAGAGTTTGGAAAGAAAGTAGAACTACACCATATGGTACTATAAATGAACCACTGACAGTGCTTGGATTTTATGTTCTCTCTAAAGCTGAAAATATGTAAGGATAACTATGGTTAAATGGCTATGCAGACAATTTTAGTGACAGCTTCTGAAACTGGGAACTCAGCTTCTATTCCAAGCCTTCTTACAAACCTTAAGCATTTTTGTTTTGGAAAAAAAATTCTATAGAAGTTAAACTAGCTATATTGGTATGCTAAACCCAAGTGTAACTATTTCATTGTATCTACTTGACTTTAATGAGACTAATTACTTAATTCAATATTCTTTCTTGGGTAGGGACATAACATAAGCATTTTATTTTATTTTATTTTTAAATGTTTTATTTATTTCTAGGAGAGAGAGAGAGAGACAGCATGAGCAGGGGTGGGTCAGAGTGAGAGGGAGTCACAGACTGAAACAGGCTCCAGGCTCTGAGCTGGCAGTCAGCACAGAGCTCGACGCGGGGCTCGAACCCACGAACAGCGAGATCATGACCTAAGTGAAAGTCGGACGCTTAACCGACTAAGCCACCCAGGCGCCCCAACATAAGCATTTTAAAATACTCTGGCTGTGGGGTGCCTGGGTGGCTCAATTGGTCAAGCAAGGACTTTGGCTCAGGTCATGATCTCATGGTTCAGGGGTTTGAGCCCTGCATTGGGCTCTCCAGTGACAATTTGGAGCCTGCTTGGGATTCTCTCTCCCTCTCTCTGCCCCCTCCATGTTCATTTTCTCTCTCTCTCTCTCTCTCTCTCTCTCTCTTCTTTCTCTCTCTCTCCCCCCTCTCTCAAAAATAAACTTAAAAATAAATTTCATTAAAAAATAATAAAATAATCTGACTAGGTTGGAATTCCTGGCATGATATAAAAAATTTGGATATTCCATAAACATTTCAAATTAGTAATCCTTCTCCAAACAAGAATTAGAACTGGGAGCTAAGTTCAAAATGGATACGCTATTTTTTTTTTTTCCCCAGGCATCACTCAGATGGTGCCATAGATTGCTCCTGACTCTGTTTTCCATCACAAGAACAACTAACAACCAGTAAGAATAAGACTCCACTGATAGAATCCTAGAACACAAGAGTAAGGCTGAAACACCCTTCTGCACTAAAGACACCAAGACAGATTGCATTAGAAGGGTAAGAGGAGCAGGTACACACTGACCACATGGTTTCTTCCCCAGGTCAGGACAGCACCATGTGGAGAGGTCTCCCTGACCTTGCAATTCCTCCAGTGGAAAAACAGAACCCAGGGGATAATATCCCCACAGTGCATTGTGGTTGGTTTGTTGGAGCCCCTACTTTGATCTTGCACCAGAAGGATTGTAGGGAAATCTGTGAGGCTCAACCCCTGGGAATTTAACTGTGACAGAAGAGTGGGGAAGGGCTAGCAACAACCAGCAGAGGGATCTGGACAGACTGAGTTTATACCTGCCGTGTCCAAGTAGTAATCCCAACCAACCAGTGTTTTCACTCATCAGCAAAACAAAGTTGGGGGAGACCCAACATCATTAGTCATTAGGGACACGCAAATTAAAACCACAATAAGATATCATCTTACATTCATTAGAATGGCCATCACCAAAAAGACAAGAGATAATAAATGCTGGTGTGGATGTGGAGAAAAGGAAACCCTTGTGCACCACTGGTAGGACTGTAAACTGGTTAGCCCCTATGGAATACAGAATGGAGGACAATCAAAAAATTAAAAACAGAACTAACATATGATCTAGCAATTCCACTTATGGGAATATATCCAAAGGGAATAAAAATATTTAACTTGAAAAGGTAACTGCATTCCCATATTCACAGTGGCATTATTTACAATAGCCAAGACATGAAAACAACCTAAATGTCCATCAATGTATGAATGAATAAAGAAGTCATAGTGTGTGTGTGCATACATATATAATATACACGTTGCATAAATCAAAGAGACAAATACTGTATGACTCTAAATGAAATCTAAAACAAAAACAAGAACAAAACAAACAAAAACCATAAAATCATAGAAAAAGAGATCAGAATTGTGGTTGCTGGAAGAAGGTAAGGACAGGGAGAATTGGAGGAAAGTGGTCAAAAGGAATAAACTTACAGTTCTGGAAAGCTGTTAATAGAGTAAATTCTAAGAGTTCTCATCACAAGATTTTTTAAAGATGTTTTTCTTTTTATTATATTTTTATGATAAGATAGATGTTAACTGATCCTACTGTGGTATTCATTTCACAATATACATAAATCAAACTATCATGCTCTATGCCTTAAACTTCTACAGTGGTGTATGTTAATTATTTCTCAATAAAACTGGAAAAAATATTGCCTAATCATTAATCACAATTCCCTTACTTTGGATAACAGCTGGAGTCTGTCTTAGCAACATGAGGTCTATAGATGTGTATAGAAACTGCCAGAAATTGGCATGTATATACAACTTGTTCCTTTTTATCTCTAGGGACCATAAGTCTTGTTATTTAATCACTCTGAGTTGAAGACCAATTATCTCCAGATTATGTCTCTTGTACATTCTTATAAAAAAAAAAAAAAAAAAAAAACACAGCAAAGCCAGCAACTTACCTTTGGAATTCTTGAACTACAGAAGATAACACTCCTTTTCTTATTCCTTTAGTTAATTTACTAATTCAACAAAATTTAAGAATCTACTATGAGCCAGGAACTATGTTAAGCACTAAGAAAACAAAAATATATATAAGTGTAACATGATAGAGTAAGAAGGTCAAGTCTCTCCCTGGTAATCAAATATAAAGCCACATAAAACTGTCAAATCAATTTTAGCACTCTGGAAACTGACCAAAAGCATAGAAAAGAACAGAAATATTTATTTATGAAAATTGTTAAACTACAAATAGGAACAATAAGAATCTGTGTGGTTCTTGCCCAGAACTGCTCCTGATTCCCCAGTGTGAGGGTTCCACCAGAGTGGAGCAGGCCATGAATCCAGCAGTCTCTATGCCACTGCAAGCGGTAAACGGGATCATGTGATCTGAAGTGTTGTTGCTATGGATTCACAAATTAGCTGGTAGTGTTAACGGGGATTTCTGTAAGATTAGGTAGCTATATGAGGGTTGATAATTTCTCCACATATTCTGGAAAGACCCAAGGCTTGGTACACATGCAGCATAGTCTAGAGTTGGTAGAAACCAGTGACATGTCCCTAGCTGATAGAACCTAAGTATATACCCAGAGGATATATGAAAGGAACTAGTAGAAAATTAAGGCAGGAGAGAGTTGAATTCATCTACATTATGAATATAGCCACTCCAACAGCAAAAAATGGAAGACTTACAGTTAAGGGTTTCTTGAAATCAGTCTCTGAAGACACAGACCAAACATTAAGAATCTGAGCTTAATACTACAACAGAAAAAATAAAACTGTCCAGAGACATCAATGGCTACACACTGTAAGGGAGATTCCAGGCAAGTTATGTTTATCAACATAAAGCAAACAAAAACAACAACAATCCTATTGTGTTGCTTATATTGTTCCAGCTCGGGCCATTGGGCACTATTTCAGATTGGCTCCTTTTGACATGTCCCAACCTTTTGGGCTTTTTAAAAAAAGCACTTTCTTACTTTCTGGCTTATCTTATATTTTCCACCTCAGCGCAAGAATTAGCCATTTCTCCAAGAATCCTTGGTTCTTTTTCTTGGAGAATGATATTTAGACACCAACATCTAGGAGCAAAATATGCTCCTTGAAATCGGGTGTCACTTCTAGGCCCAGGAGAGTTTGGAAATGTGTTTATGTATATAAACTCAGTCATACACACATATCTATACTTATTTATATCTATCTATCCTGATAGATATATTAAAACAGACATGGGCTCATAATTATATTTCCAATTCCAATTCAGTACCATAAGGTTCATTCTAGTCTTCTCTCTTTGCTTAGTTGTAATTGCTTTCACCTACATTGAGGAACTAGGCTTTAACTATTTACTAACATGTAAAGTAGTTTTATAATTGCTAACCCAAACCCTTGTACCAACTAGAGTACAGTATTTATGTATAGTACTTTAGTTTTAACAGTATACAGTTAAAACATTGTTTACCAAAGTTATTTAGGTCAAGACCTTTTGTCCTTACTCCCTTCAGTGTGGTTATGTCACATATTCATAACAGGTTAATTTTTCACTATGTGTATTCTGAGTTCCTGAACCAACTGGAGAGGTGGACCAGGTGCCCCCAGATGTTGTATGCAGCCAACAAAGGTTTTTAAGAAACTACTATAAATTTATTCAAATAACAATAGGAAATCAAGTTTAAAGAACTAAAGGAAAGTATATCAACAAGTCAACAGATAGAGGATCTCAAAAACAAACTACAGGAATTTAAAAAATGAAAATTCTGGAAATGAATAAATCAATATCTAAAATTTAAGATTCAGTAGAAGAGCTTAACACTATATTTGATATCGCATAAGAAAGAATTGTAAGTCTGAATACAGATCAATAGAAATTATCCATCTAAAGAATAGAGTGAAAAAGGAAATAAAAATAAAAATCTCAGAGATAAACAGAAAAAAAAAAAAAAAACATACGAACAGATGTGCAATGGGAGTTATAGAAAGAGTACCGAGAGAGATGGGGTTAAAAAAATTGACACATGAGTGGCAAAAATATTCTCAATTTGATGAAAATCAGTGGTCTACAAATCGGAGAGGCTCAACAAAATTCAAACAAAGTCATAGTTAGACATGCCATGGTCAATTTACTGAAAAATAAAGAGAAATTCTGAAAGCAGCAGGAGAAAAACAGGTATTCACACACAAAGGAGCAATGAAAGGATAAACAGCTAACTTCTAAAATAATGGAATCCAGAAGACCTTGAAATTATGAAAAAAATATATCAACCAAACATTATATATCCAGCAAAATTAACTTTCAAATATGAAACTGAAGTAAAGGATATTCGCAGATATACAAAGACTTAGAAAATCCATTCTTAGCAGACATAGATTACCCAAAATACAAAAGGAAATCTTTCAAGCTGAAAGGAAGTGACACCAGAGAGTAGCATATCCAAAAAAAAAAAAAAGAAAAAAAAAAAAGAAGAGTACTTGAAATGGAAAGTGCTTGGGTAAAATAAAGACTCTATAAATAGGTATTTTATTATTTTTTCAAATTTTAAATTGAATAATTTAAACAAAACAATTTTTTGTGCTTATAATATACAGATACATGTGACAATATTAGCATAAAGGAGAGATGAAAAGAGATATATTGGATCAATGATTCTATATTTTACTACAATTAAGTTAGAACAGTTTTGAAGTAAACTGGAATATGTTAAGATACATATTGCAAATCTGAGAGCAACTGCTAAAAATAGTAACTAAAAATATATATATATACTTCAAAAAAGTCAACCTGGAAATTAAAATGGCACTGGTAGGATACTGACTCAAAGAAGACAGTAAAGGCTGGAAATGGGGACAAAATAGGACAAATGATAAACAAATATCAAAATGGTAGAGGCATCAAGTTATATTACAAAGCTGTAGTAATCAAAAGAGTATGGTACTGCCATAAAAACACAGAGATCAATGTAACAATAGAAAACACAGAAGTAAACACAAAAGTATATGGTCAATTAATCTTTGACAAAGGAAAAAAGAATATACAGTGGGAGAAAGATAGTCTCTTTAATTAATAGTGTTGGGAAAACTGGACAGTTACATGCAAATTTTAGATGTAAAAGAAAAAAAAAGAACTAGACCATGTTCTTACATCACACACACAGATAAACTCAAAATGGACTGAAGACCCAAACGTGAGACCTGAAACCATAAAAATCCTAGGGGAGAGAATATAGGCCATAGCAACATTTTAGATATATCTCCTGAGGCAAGGGGCATAAAAGCAAAAATAAGCAATTGGGATTACATCAAAAAAAAAAAAAAAAAACTTCTATAGAGCAAAGGAAACAATCAACACGGAAAAAGGCAGTCTACTGAATGGGAGAGGATATTTGCAAATGACATATCCAATAAAGGGTTAGTGTCCAAAAAATATAAAGAATTGATATAACTCGATACCCCAAACAAACAAGTAATCCAATTTAAAAGCAGGCAGGAAGGAGAGAAATCAAGAAACAGACTCTTAACTATACAGAAAAAAAAACTGATGGTTACCATCTATATATACCATCTATAACTGATGGTTACTATCTATAGTCGATTAAAAAATACACTGAAAATAAAATTTATAACATACAAACAAACAAACAACAATATGCAATTAGTGACCAAACTGAGTGGCTATGTTCATACCACAGAAAATCAACTTTGTGACAGGAAATATTACTAGAGATAAAGATAGACATTTCATAACAATAAAAACATCATCAGAGAAATGTAAAATTATAAATACATATACACCTAACAATAAAGCTCCCAAATATATAACATAGAAAGCTGGTAGAACTCAAAGAAAAATTAACAATTTAGTAATAATAAAGATTTCAATGGCCTATTTTTTCAAAATTGATAGAAAAACCAGGAAGAAATCAGCAAAGACATGAAGACTGGATTAACACTAAGAAATAAGTTTTTTTTTAACAAATATCAATAGAACACTTCAACCAAAGTCTGCAGAATGTATACTGTTTTCAAGCACACATGAAACAGTCTCCAAGATAGACAACTTGCTTAGCCACAAAACAATTCTCGAAGTTTAAAAGATTGAAAGTGGGTAAAGTATAATCTCTGACCATTTGAAATTAAATTGGAAATCCACAACAGAAACAAATCTGAGACAATCCTAATATATGGGCATTAAATAACACATTAACCCATGGTTCAAAGAGGAAGTCATGAAACAGTTTAAACTAGGGAAGCCTGGGTGACTCAGTCGGTTGAGTGTCTGACTCTTGATTTTGGCTTAGGTCATGATCTCATGTTCGTGAGTTATGTCAGGCTCTGTGCTGACAGTGTGGAGCCTCTTGGGATTCTCTCTCTCTCTCTCTCTCTCTCTCTCCCNCCCTCTCCCTCTCTCTCTCTCTCAAAGTAAGTAAACTTAAAAAAATACTTTGAACCACTTAAACTATGAAAAACACAGCATTATCAAAATGCAGCTAACATCTTGGAGGGTGTGAACTTCAAATGCTCATATTAGGGGAAAAAAAGTCTGAATCAATCAACTAAGCTTCCATCTTAGCAAGTTATTAAAAAAAAAAAAAGTAAAACAAACTTAAAGCAAGAAGAAAATAATAATTAGAATAAATCAATGAAATAAAAATTAACAGAAATGCAATAGAGAAAATCAACAAAACCAGGAGAGAATTCTTACAAAATAAATAAATAAAACTGATAAATCCTTAGCTAAACTAAGAAAATAAAAGTAAGAAATAACCAAAATCAGTAATGAAAAAGGAATAATCAGTGCTTTTCCTATAAAAATTAAAAGATTTATAAGGAAATATTAGCTTAAATAAATACCAACAAATTACACAAGTCAGAGTATAAGCACAAATTCCTAGAAAGATACACATTACCAAAATCCACTCAGAAAAGAAGGAATAGTATCTGAATAGACCTATAATGTATAAGGAAACTGAGAATGTTACGCACAAGTGGTTTCACTGATGAATTATACCAAACATTTAAGAAGAGATACCATTTTTTCACAAGCTCTTTCAGAAAATATAATAGAATACTTTCCAAGTTCTTATATAAGACTAGTATTAACATGACTACAAAAACTTACATCAAGAAAATAATACTATAGACCAATAACCAAAGTAAATACCAATGCATAAATTTTTAACAAAACATTAGCACACCGAATTCAGCAACATATAGTGATTATACATGACCAAGTGGGATTTATACCAGGAATGCACAGTTGGTTAAATATCTGAAAAGTAATTACTGTTATATACCATATTAATAAAAGAAAAGAAAGGACAAAAATCCACATGATTATCCCACTAGGTGCAAAGAGCTTGTGAAAGAAATTCAACACCATAATAAAACTTCACTACTAATTAAGGATAGAGTATTCCATAACAAAAATACAAAAAACAACATCTAACATAAAACTTAATGGTGAAAGACTGAATGCTTTCCCCCAAAGATGTGGAAAAAAGGTAGATATGCTTTGTTCTGTTGTCTCCACTTATCTTTAACACTCCACTGGCAACTTTAGCCAATACAGTAAGGAAAGAAGATGAAGGAGATGAAAGAGGAGGAAGAGGAAGAGGCTGGGGCAGGGTCATAAATTAATGGAATTCAAATCTGAAGAAATAAAACGGACTTCATTTGCAGATGATATATCCTCTAAGTAAAGAATCCAATGAAATGCCCCTTCCCCCTCACTCAAAATTTACTAGAGTGAATACATGAATTTAACAAGATCACAAAAATTTAAGAATAATATTTAAAATCAACTGAAGTCTCTATACTAGCAATGAGTGTTCAGAAAATAAATTCAAGAAAACAATTCTACTCAGAATAGCATTCAAAAGAATAATACACATTGGAATAAATTTAATATAAGATGCATAAGATCTGTATTCTGAAAACATAAAACATGGCTATAACAAAATATAAATAAAGGAGGACACATGCCATGTTCGTGGCTTGAAATATTTTTCCTCAAACTGATGCAGTTTTTCTCCAAAGTGAGCTGCAAACTTAATGAAATCCTTGTTAAAATTCCTGCAAGAATTTTTTTTTGGTAGAAAATAGCAAGCTAAATTTAACATGCAAAGACCTAGAATAGCCAAAATAGTTTTGCAAAAGAACAACTTTGGAGGGCTTAAAGTACCAGATTTCAAATTTACTATAAAGCAACAGTGAAGGAGACAATGTGGTACTTGGCATAAGGATAAACAAAGAGATCAATGCAACTGAAATGAGTCCAGAAATAAATCCTTATGCTTACGGTCATTTTTTTCTTGACAAAGGCAATTCAATTATATTTTAAACAAATGGTAGTGGTATAATTAGATATCTATGTGCAAAAGGAATAATTTAGATGCCTACCAAAAATTCACTCAGAATCAATCACTGACCTAAAGGTAAGAGCTAAAACTACTAAAATTCTTCAAAGAGAACATAAGAATAAAGTTTTAAGACTTTATTTTAGGCAAAGAGTTATTAGATACAAAACCAATTGTAAAATATAAATTATAAAATATATTATACTTCATTAAAATAAAAAATATTTGCCACTTCAAAAGATACCATTAAGAAAATAAAAAGTCTGGGGATTAAGGAGCTCACCTTAATGAGCACTGGGTGTTATATGTAAGTGATGAATCATTGAATTCTACTCCTGAATCCAATATTGTGCTATATGTTGACTAACTAGACTTTAAATAAAAATTGAAAAACGAAAATGAAAAGACAAGGCACAGACTGGGAGAAAATATTTGGGAAATATATCTGATAAAGGACTTCTATTCATTATATATTATGTAGCATACTGTATAATATATAACTTAAAACACAATACAATAGAATAATATGGTATAATACTATATGACAACCCAAAAATAAGAAAAGTGATCTAAAATTGACAATTAAAATATATGCAAAGGGATAATAAGCACATGAAAAGTTGTTACACATTATTAGTCATTAAGAAATGATATTAGGGGCACCTGGGTGGCTCAGGCAGTTGAGTATCTGACTTCTACTCAGGTCATGATCTCATGGTTTGTGGGTTCAAGCCACCCATCAGGCTATGTACTGACAGCTCAGAGCCTGGAGCTGCTTCAGATTCCGTGTCTCCCTGTCTCTCTGCCCTCCCTCACTCGCACTCTGTCTTTCTCTCTCAAGAATAAATAAACATTAAAAAATGTTTTTAAAGTAATGATATTAAACCTATACTGTAATACCATTACACGCTTATAAGAATGATTATAATAATAAAGAAAAAAGTCTGGCCATAGTAAGTTTTGGGAAAGAAACTGGAACTCTTATACATTTTTGGTAGAATGTAAAATGGGATGGCCAATTTGGAAAATAGTTCAGCAGTTTCTTAAAGTGAATCATAAACTTTCTCTATGAGTCAGCAATTCCACTCTTAGTAATCTGTCACAGAGAAATGAAAACATGCTTACACAATGATTTATACACAAATGTTCATAGAAGCATTTTTTATAATGGCCCCAAATTAAATGATCCAAATATCCACCAAGTGCTAAATAGATAATATCATAATATGTGGTATATATCCATACAATGCACAATTTAATAATATGAAGGAATGAAATATTGATACATGCTACAACATGTATTAATCTTAAAAACATTATACTAAGTGAAAGAAGCCAGAGACCAAAGGCTGCATATTGTAGGATTTCATTTGTATAAAATATCTTTAAAAGGTAACTTTATAAAGAAGAACAAAGCTGCAGACATCACAATTCCAGACTTTAAGTTAATATTACAAAGCTATGGACCACTTCCTTACACCATACACAAAAATAAATTCAAAATGGATTAAAGACCCAAATTTGAGACAGGAAACCCTATAAATCCTAGAAGAGAACACAAGCAGTAACTTCTTTCACATCAGCCGTAGCTACCTCTTTCTAGATATGTGTCCTCAGGCAAGGGAAACAAAAGAAAAAATAAACTGTTGGGACTACATCAAAATAAAAACTTCTGGATACCAAAGGAAACAATCAACAAAACTAAAAACAGACCACAGAATGGGAGAAGATATTGCAAATGACTTTTCTGATAAAGGGTTAGTTTCCAAAATATATAAAGAACTTATAAAATTCAACAATCAAAAAATAAATAATATAATTAAAATTGGACAGAAGACATGAAGAGACATTTTTCCCAAAGAAGATATATAGATGGCCAACAGACACATGAAAAGATGGTCAACATCACTCATCATCAGGTAAATGCAAATCAAAACCAGAATGAGATATAAAACTTCACACCTGTCAGAATGGCTAAAATCAGTAAGACAAGAAACAACAGATGTCAGTGAGGATATGGAGAAAAGGGAGCCCTCCTGCACTATTGGTGGGAATACAAACTGGTGCAGTCACTCTGGAAAACAGTATGGAGGTTCCTCAAAAAGTTAAAAATAGAACTACCCTAGGATCCAGAAATTGCACTACTGGGTATTTATCCAAAGAATACAAAAATACAAATTCAAAGGAATACATGCACCCTGAAGGTTATCATTATCTACAATAGCCAAACTATGGAAAACAGGTCAAGTGTCCATAGGTTGATGAAGGGATAAAGAATAAGTTGTATATATATATATGTATACAATAGAATATTAATCAGCCATAAAAAAGAATGAATTCTTGTCATCTGCAATGACACAGATGGAGCTACAGAGTATTACGCTAAGTGAAAATAAGTCAGAGAAAGACAAATACCATGTGATTTCACTCAGATGTGGTATTTAAAAAAAGAAAACAAATGACCAAAAGGGAAAAAAAAGAGAGAAAGAAACAAACCAAGATACACACTCTTATCTAAAGAGAGCAAACTGATGGTTACCAGAAGGGAAGGAGGTGAGGGAATGGGGGAAATAGGTGATGGGGAGTAAGGAGTGCATTTGTTGTCATGAGCACCAAGGTGATGTTTGGAAGGGTTGAGTCACTGTACTGTACCCTTGAAACCCTTGAAACTAGTATTACACTCTATGTTAACCAACTGGAATTTAAATAAAAACTTAGAAATAAAATTAAGTTAAATTTTTACAAGGGTAGCTTTATAGAGACAGAAAGCAGATCGATGGTTGCCTCGGTCAGATGTACTCTTTGCAGTGAATGGCTGCAAATGAGCTCAAGGGAAGTTGAGTGATGAAAAGTTCTGTAAGTGGATTAAGCCGACAGATGCACAAGTCTACAAATTCAGCAACTATTACAGGTTTACATACCTACAGAAAAATGAATAAGGAGCAGTTTTTATCCTCAAAGCCTACCACTGACCCATTTTGATGGATGCAGAATATAGACTAACCAGGTGTAGTCTTGCACAAAGGCAAAGAGCTAGATTTTTAACAGAATATCAGTACCACTGGAATTTAAATTCCGTATTGAAAATGACAAATTAGCATATGCAAATCCATTCAGCATTATATGAGGCCATGCAAATAAGAATTCTGTAGATGACCCAAAATATTTAAAGGGCATGTTATTTCTTTCTGAAAGAATGTAGAGTAACAAGAAGGTACCTACATTTTGAAGTAAATTTACTTCAGCATCATCATTGAGAATCTAATTGAATGGTAAGAACTGTGGACTTTCTAAGCGTTACAGTGTGGCAAAACTTAGCTTCCTTTAAGAGTCCTGCTCTGCTAAGTACTACTTAAGGACCTTGGGCGAAATACCTGACACCTCTGAGTGCCAATCCTCCTCTCAGTAAAATAGGGATGCAAAATGAAAACATATGTAAACTGTACAGTAGGAACTTGGGAAATGTTTCTTGTTAACTATATTGTTTAAGATAAATGGGAAGTGGAGGAGGGACATGCTTGTGCTTTTAATAATTGTGGGTTCTTTAGGGAGTTGAACTGAATGCTTGATTCATTGCAGAGACTTGGAAAAAGTAACAGATGTTCTTTGACTAGAAACCTGCTGAGATAAGCCATCCAGTGTCCAACCAGGTAAATGAAATGAGACATGATGGACATTATTTCTTACTGTGGAGTTTCACTGTTTCTTTCCAAAATGGAGCTTTGTTTCTGAAAAGAAACACAACAGAATGTCAAGAAGCTCTTTTTCTTAAAGCCACAAAGCTGTCTTGGCTTCCTAGAAGTTCCTGAAAGTCAGAGCTCCTAGGTTGGGAATCAGAACAATAGGTAATAACTGCAGTAGGCACAGGCGAAGCAAAAGCGCCTAGGAAGGGGGAGAGAGAGAAATGCATGGCAATTCACTCAAGGCACAGTGTAAATCCTGAGAAGACACTGGAGTTCAGTTAAACCCAAATGAACAAATACTTTTTGATGCTTAAGTTGTATCTAAAACTGCTCCAAGGGTCTAAAAGTAGAGAGTCAAAAATAAAATCTGACCCCTGCCTTTAAGAAGCTCACAGATGCATAGATGAGAGAGACGTTAAATAATTATATGTGTGAGACATGCAATAATGGGAAGGGAGGAATAATCACTTCTGCTTGGACCCCCCAATTTTCACAAATTTCAGCAGTTAAAAAGAACTTTTTTGCATCAAGTTAAATTCTCAAAACCTTGCAATATGACAAAATCTGAGAGGTTATTTAGCAATGCGGTTTGTAGGAAAATTTCTTTTTGTGCTATTTGTCAGGACTTTGGGGCTGAAAGTGCTAAAATAAAAAAAAAATTAGTTTCAACAAAATGGAAAAGCTTTAAGAAAAGTGGGGATGATACTGGGCCTCAGACATAACTTGATGCCCTTACAGTATCAAAATCCACCCAGGATTGCTCTCCACCTCCCTTGCTTTTCTCTTCTCCCTGTACGTCAGTTTCTCTCTCTCCTAAGGACTTCTTTCATGCAACTGAAACCATGCCTACAGGTACCTCCAAAATTTATGCGTTTCAAATTCTTCAAAGAGATAAAGTCTGACACTTGTACTCTCTAAATTGATTTACAAATCTGGAGAAGCATGATTACAATATGGGTGGGTTCACCCACTCTGTGGCCCAAAGTGTGAGGTCATTAAATATGTTGTCTTCACACCAGAAACACGTGATTGGTCTGAAAGAAGAAACTTTCTTACATGTAATATGGTACATTTCCAGAAGAGAGGTCAAGCATAAAAAGTATAAAAAGTAACACTTTTCCACCACATTGGTTTGCTTTAAATTCTGACCCATCCTTTTTCACATTTTTTGAAAGGGCCCCTACTCCATCCCCCATTCAACCCTGTTCCAAGTCTCTTCTGTTCCCTTCATCCACACTACATGAATTTGTTTTAAAAATCAGGTTGCAGGGGCGCCTGGGTAGCTCAGTTGGTTAAGCGTTCGACTTCGACTCAGGTCATCTCACTGTTCATGGGTTCGAGCCCTGTGTCAGGCTCTGTGCTGACAGCTAGCTTAGAGCCTGGAGCCTGTTTCAGATTCTGTGTCTCCCTTTCTCTCTGACCTTCCCCTACTCATGCTATGTCTCTCAAAAATAAATAAAAACCATTAAAAAATCAGGTTGCAGATGGAGATAGCAACATGCCTTCTAAATTCTGTGCACCTTTGGGAGTATTTAAAAAGAAAGAGATCACAAGGGGCTAAACTGTCCGTGGAGTGGGAGGTCAAGGAGCCAGGACTAGAGAGACTATTCAAATACGGAGGAAACAGGGTGTAGAGATATGTTCAGTAATTAGAGAATCATTTTAAGGGATCTAAAATCTCTTGACAGATATTTTAAGTAATCAACATTTTTAGCAAATACAAGGTCTGAGTGCTTTTGATAATTCATTTCATGTAATCACTTTTTCCCTTTTACACATATGGCACATTAACCACAAATAAAGAATAGCCGTGATTATCTATCTTCCCAATGAAATATGAAGAAAAAGCAATTTCTGCAATCCCAATGTGTTGTTTATCTATAATAAGACAAGTGCATATGTATGCATGTGTGTTGAGGAGGGCCAATAGTCCATGTCAATCAACTGTATGCATAAACACAGCTTAGAGGCAGACCTTGCATACGTTTAGATTCTCCCCTGGCTTGCTGCCTTTACAAGCAGGCATGCTTCTATTGCATTACCATTCTGACTAAATGAACAGGGTCAATAACGTCACTTTTTCTCATCCCTGGAAAGAAAATTATTCTGAATCCAATCATCAATCAATGTATGTAATCGGTCTGTTTAAAACATTTGGGTTCTCACACAACTAGCTATCCCTAGGGACACAATTGAAAAAGCCGGAGGTAGGCTGACTTGTTAATCCTACTACATCCTCACTAAAGTGTTAAAAGGTCAGCGAGGATTCAACATGTGCTCTGCTATTAACAAGATTATGGCAAGGGATTCATTTGAGAAGTTATAGAGTCTGCACTCTGAGACCTCAAGTATCTGCATTCATTTGCATATAATTGTTTATCCATTACTTTGCCATACCATACAGCTACACTATTTTTCTATAATTTCTGGAGGTTAATGGCTTTTTCCCCCCCTCTAAATTCAAAGTCAACACAAACTGACACTAAAGTCAAGAAAATGTGCTTTACAGGGTGCTGTAACAACAGCTGGCAGTCTGTACATTGTGAAAAATGTATTTGATCAAGGAACTTTTGCTAGCAGCATGCCAATGGATCCACACTGATTTCCTTAAGAAATAAAGGAATTAATCCTCATCTTCCATTTAGGGATAGAAAACAGACTGAGACATCTTGCATCATACAAATCTCTGACTTAGCCTTCACTCAAGCCTTTTGTGCAAGTAAATATAATTACTGATCAAAAGAGAGGAACAAAAGAGCAGATTTTGATTCTCTCCCTGAATGGCCAGAATAATCAGCAGGCAGCTGGGAGATGAGTGGGTTTCAATTGTAGTCATCATGTTCATGAATCTTCTGACTAGGCACTAGTGTTGGGAAGATCTGGGCTGTCGGGCAAGAATGAATGGTATGGCTAGGCAAACTCACCCAACACTGTTCGGATAAGTGCTTCTGGGAACAAAAAATAGATATTTCTTTCCCTCACTTTCAACTATCATTTATGTTTTTTGTTTTTTAAATTTCTCCAGAGAAACAATGTTTCTAAAAATGTTTCAAGTGAGCACCTCAATGCTGGATAAAACACATATGCTTTATTTATTTATTTTTTAATGTTTTTTTAAATTTATTTCTGAGAGAGAGAGAGAGAGAGAGAGAGACAGAGAGAGAGGGAGGGAGGGAGGGAGGAACAGACGGACAGCGTGAGCAGGGGAGGGTCAGAGAGAGAGGGAGATACAGAATCTGAAACAAGCTCCAGGCTCTGAGTTGTCAACACAGAGCTGGTCGCAGGGCTCGAACCCACGAACCATGAGATCATGACCTGTGCCAAAGTCGGAAGCCTAACCAACTGAGCCACCTAGGCGCCCCAAAACACATGTTTTAAACTTTATTTTTAGGGGCGCCTTGGTGGCTCAGTTGGTTAAGTGTCTCACTTTGGCTCAGGTCATGATCTCACAGTCCGTGGGTTCAAGCCCTGCATTGAGCTCTATGCTGACAGCTCAGAGCCTGGAGCCTGTTTCAGATTCTGTGTCTCCCTTTCTCTTTTCCCTTCCCCTGCTCATGCTCTGTCTCTTGGTGTNAAAAACAATTTTTTTAAATAAAAATAAAAAAATAAATTTTAGTTTTAAAACATAGCTAAGACAGAGGTAAAGAAAGGCAAAACTTACATGCCAAGAATGTTGAAAACCATTGGTGAGCTAGCAGTGCAGTCAGAGAGAATGGGGGCATCTGCTAATATGTAGAGGTATAAATTCAGCTTTAAAATTTTTTTTAATTGTGATTAAAATACATATAACATATAAATATTTTTAAGTGTAAAATTCAGTTGCATTAATTACATTCCCTCTGTTGTGCAACCATAATCACTATTTCCAAATCCTTCCATCCCCACAAACAGAAACTCTGTACCTGTTAAGCAATAACTCCCCATTTCTCTCTCCTCCAGTTCCTAGGAAGCTAAAATCTATTTTCTGTTTGTATGTATTTGCCTATTGTAGTTATTCCTTCATGTGCCTGGAATCACACAATATCTGTCCTTTTGTTACTCTCTTATTATACTAGCATATTGTTTACAAAGTTCATCCACGTTTCAGAACTTCATTTATTTCTTAAGGCAATATAATATCCCATTGTATAAATGCACCACAGTTTGTTTACCTGTTCATGTACTGATTAACACAGGTTGTTTCTATCTTTTGGCTACTGTGAATAATGCATTCCAATGAACACTTGTATACAAATATCTGTTGATGCCTCTGCTTTGATTTTTTTTTTTTTTTGAGATATATTGTAGATGCAGAATTGTAATAGGCCACATTGAATCAAGAGAAAGTGGACATGGCTTGGAACCCCAGTATCTATACGAAGCTTGGATCAGGGAGTCCCTAATGAACCTGACACTACCAAAGGCAATGCCTTCAGTAAGTGAAATAGGAACCAAAAGAATTCTACTTATACACGGTTTGCTACATAGATCTTGGCTGTGAATGAATGGAACAGAGAGAAAAGAAAAAAGTCAGAGAATTCCTAAACCAGAGTCCTGAATCACACAGATTTGTAGTTCTAATTCACAGTACCTATGCAGCCAAGAAAAAGTCAAGCCAAATAAAGTCTTGGCTTGCTTGGGCATCCAAGCAACTAGTGAAAACAAACACCAACCTTCTTTGCTAACCGGACATTTTCAAGAAACATGAACAAACAATAAGGAACCACTAAACAAGTGTTGAAACAATTCACACACTAATAAAGTCAGCAGAAAAGTAGAAACAAGGTACAAAATCAACCTCAAATGCCGGAACATATTAGAATCATCAGGTATTTTCCAGGTCATATGGAAAAGAAAATTCAAGACATTATCCAAAAAGCAAGCAGAGAAAACTGAAGAAAACACATAAAATTGAGGTGAAGATGCAGAAGACACAGAATAAGGAGGCTTAATACATAAAGTCAAAGAACCAAGAAAGAATGCTTAAAAAAAAGTGAGTAGGCAATATTTAGAGATGTAGTAGCTGAACATTTTCTGGAGTAAATTAAAGGCAACAAGCCTTACATTCCAGATGATCAACAAATCCCAAATAGAATAAAGAACAAGAAACCAGTATCAAATTGAATCAGACAAAGCTTAATGAAGCTGTAGAACCTGTAAATGGACAAAGCATACAAATGAAAAATAGTTTACTTTCAGAGAAAAGAAAAATAGACTTCCAACTTTTTTTTTGTTCTTTTATTTGAGTATAGTTGATACAGAATGTTATATTATTTTCAGGTGTACAACATAGTTATTCCAAAAGTTTATACGTTATGCTATGCTCGCCATAGGAGTAACTACCATCTGTGTCACCATACACTGCTATACTGTCATTGATTACATTCTTTATGCTGTGCCTCTTATGACTTATTCATTCCCTAATTGGAAGCCTGTATCTCTCACTCCCCTTCACCAAACTTTTAAAAAGCGAAAATTAGAAGCCAGAGTTGCTGTAAGAAAATAACCTTTGATCCAGATATGTATAACCAGAAATACTATGTTTAAAAAAAAGTAAAATAAAGATGCTTTTCAGACAAATAAAAACTGAGAGACCTTCACTAACAGAACATGTAAAGAAGAAAACAATGGGAGAAACAACATGATTCCAGAAGAAAAATTTTAGATGCAAGAAGAAATTGTGAAAAATGAATATCATGCACATAAATATATCTAAATGAACTTTTTTCTCTTTAAATTTTTATGTTTATTTATTATTGAGACAGAGAGGAACAGAGCATGAGTGAGGGAGGGGCAGAGAGAGAGAGGAAGACACAGAATCTGAAGCAGGCTCCACGCTCTGAGCAGTCAGCACAGAGCAGGATGCGGACTCAAACCCACAAACTGTGAGATCATGACCTGAGCCGAAGTTGGATGCTTAACTGACTGAGCCACCCAGGTGCTCCAATGATTATTTTCTTTAGAAAACATTAATAGTGACTTCTAATATGGGTGTAGAAAAATCATGGTAGAACCAAAGTCTTAAACAATATTGTATGTAAAATGGGTATGGATGAAAGTTTACACAAATTTAAGCAGCCTGTCCCCTTTGGATGGAAGATAGAGATTAACATTATATTTGTTAAAGCAAAAGTGCATGATAATAGGGCACCTGGGTGGCTCAGATGGTTGAGCATACAACTTCGGATCAGGTCATGATCTCACAGTTTCTGAGCTTAAGCCCTGCATCAGACTCATTGCTATCAGCACAGAGTCCCTTCAGATCCTCTGTCCCCCTTTCTTTCTCAAAAATAAACATTTAAAAATACATGATAACATTCCTAGGGTGATTGTGATAGGCAAAATAATGGCCTTCTAAATACAATCATGTCCTAATCCCCATAACCTGTAAAGATGTTATATGTTAAAGGGGAACTGAGATAGCAAATGGAATTAAGATTGTTAATGAGTGGATCTTAATTTATACTGTATTATCTAGGTGGGCACAATGATTTCATAAGCATCCTTAAATGTAGGAAAGGTAGACAGAAGACTTGATGTGTGAATGATGCAATGTGGCAATGATTCCACTAGCCATAGGTGTCTTTAAATATGGAAGTGGGCTATGAGCCAAGGAAGCTAGAAAAGGCAAGAAAATAGATCCTCCCCTGCAGTCTACAAGAGCAAACACAGCCATACTGATACTGATTTTAGCCCAGTAAGATTCATTTCAACCTCCTGATCTCCAGAAATATAAGATAATAAATTTGTTTTAGGCCACCAAATCTATGGTAATTTGTTATAGCAGCAATAGGAAACTAATACAGAGACAACCTGAAAAATATAAAAAGGCAATCAATCCTAAATTTGTGAAATTTAGAAACAATATAGGGGTGCTTGGGTGGCTCAGTTGGCTGAGTGTCCAACGTTGGCTCAGGTCATGACCTCAGTTTGTGAGTTTGAGCCCCGTGTCAGGTTCTGTGCTGTCAACTTGGAACCTGGAGCCCACTTTGGATTCTGTGTCTTTCTCACTGCCCCTTCCTTGCTCATTCCCTGTCTCTTCTTCTCTCTCTCAAAAATAAACATTAAAAAAAATTTTTAAGACAAAATATACAATCTATACAATACAAAATATACAGGAAAAAGCATACAATACACAAGATACACTACTATATATGACAAAATAACAGGAAAAAGAATAAAATTAGAAGGAAAATAAATAAGTCAAAAGAAGATATGATCATGAAACAAAAGAAGACAAATAATTAACATTAGGATATAAATTTCAGATGCAACATGAGATACTTTAACAGGCAATAGCCTGATATAAAATCTGTGCCAAAGAAATTGAAAATTTAAGTTAAATGGAGGCATTCTAAGGAAAGTGCAAATTACAAAATCTTACCTAAGAAGAAAATTTAGATCTGAATATTTCCTTAAACACGAAGAAAATTCAATCAAGTAAATAAAAATTTTCCCACAAAATAAAAGCATCAGACCTTCATAGGTTTAGAGACAAGTTCTCATAAAGTTTCAAAGAATAGGTAAGAGTAAGAAAGATACTTATGTATTTTTACACATTTTCAAAGAACACAGAAAGACTACTTCACTCGTTTTGAGGGCAGGAAAACCTTGACATCAAAATCGGAGAAAATAAGAAGGAAAATCTATAAACCAATCTCATTTATGTAATTAGATGAAAATTCCTAAATATATACCAAATTCGGCAGTGGATTAAAATCAAATATAATACATGATGACAAATTTCAGGCCATCCAGAAATATAATTTTTAAAAATTATTAACGTAATTGCCACACAATCACATTAAAGAAGAAAATTCATATATAATCATCTCAATTGCAGAAATTATATTTAAAAAAATTTAACAGACAGTTCTTATAAAAACACTTTTAGGGAACTATGAATAAAAGAAAACTTCCCTATCCTGACTATCTCTGACACTTTTAAATAGACATAATTTTTAACAGGGAAATACTGCTGCATCCCTTTTAAAATGCAGGAGAAAAAAACAAGAACACCCACTATTGTCTTTTTCAACAGGAAATTTTTTCAACTTTGGTTTAAGTAAGACAAAAAGAAACTACAGAACAAAAAAAAGAAAAAAATATTGTTGTAGACCATATGGCTGTCTATGTAGAAAACGCCAAAGAATCTATAGGCAAACTATTAGTATAAACAAGAATGAACATTAATTAATTATGTTTCTGGACACAAGATAAATATCTAAAAATCAGCACATTTTTATATGCCAGCAACAAACAGAAAAATGCAGATTTTACAAAGATCTCCTTTTAAAATAGCAACAAAATAAAAGGTACATAGGAATAAATTCAACAAAAGATTATGAATCCCTTAGGTAAAAATTTCTAAAACAATGTTTAAAATTATAAAAGAGGTAAATGAAGACAAATGACACATTCATGAATAGGAAAACTAAATAGTGCAAAGATTCTGCCAAAATTGATATATAGCTTCATTGTAATTCTACTTAAATTCTCAACGAAGACCCCAGAAATAAAATTTACCCACCTATGAAATGAGAATACATGAAAGAGCTGGAATTAGTATTCAATTGGGATAGGGTGAATTTTTCAATTAATCTTTTAGGAAATTTATATTTCCATATATTTTAAAAAAGTGAATCCCTACTTTTTATCATAACTTGATAAGTTAAAACCTTAAAATTTGAAACTTTAAATTATTTCAAAGTAGTGCAAGTATCTTTAGGACTTCGGAGTGGTGAGAATTTTTCAAACAAAACATAGAAATCATTAGCCCTAAACCAAAAGATAGATCAAAGATATGTTTGATTACATTAAAACTGGTAATCAGGAGAATGGGAGTTATATCCTTGCAAGATGCCATTTCCCATCTTTCTCAGTGCTTTGCAGATTCAACATGATCCCTCTATATGCCTTTTCACTGGTGCCTTCTAGCTATGACTGGCCTCAAGTTTAGGAGGTGTGGCAAAGGGTGGAGATGGGGGGTGCTCAGTGGTACCACTGAAATGCCAGACTGTTTTCTAAAGTAGTTTATTAGTTGCCCTCACATCAGTTCACATGCATGAGCACTTGCATCACTCAGATCCTCCTTCACCAATGCTTGGTATTTTGGTGATTATTTAATAATCACCACTATCAGCCCTAACGAAAGACATGAAGGGAGTCAAACCTGTCTTCCACTTCCACTTTTTCCCTAAATGCCATCCCCCAACTCCTCTGCAGACCAATACATCCCCTTTAAGATAATCAGTGTGTAGACACCTTCTTATATTATGTCTTGAAAACTTACTACAAGGAATAGTATGTTTTCAGACTTCTGTATCACAGGGTAATTGTGAGCCTGTCTATGGTACGGTACTCTCTGCTTGGATACAGAAAGACAATGAAGGGGACATTAAACTTGTTGCAAAAAATAACTGACCCAGCCCATACCAGAGAAAAAGCTACCCTTCCAATACTGTGCTTGGAGCACAAGTTACTATTCTGAATCCAGACATAAAGCATGGTAGAGACTGAAGAGGCTTTTTACTTACTTCAGCAATCAGTATTTAGTTGAATCAGGGTTTTCATTTTATAGTCTAGTTTTATACACCATAGAGTAAAAAAATTCTCCTAGATGTCAGCAACAAGTCAACTGTCAGTACGAGTTCTTGGTATTTCTGTGAGTAATTTATTTTTGTTGGTGCCTTCCTAGATATTTTAGCACGCACATGAGAGAGAAGGTCTATGCCAGGAGCTATGGCCATACTCTGCACAGTTACTCCTGAAAGTAAACTGTCAACTCAAAGAGATGAGTCTTGGGCCATACAGATAAATCCTCATCCTAAAACCAGTCGTTGAGAAGAGCAAAACTTCAGGGTCACCTGCCAGTCTCTCTCTTCTCATTGCTCTTAGCAACTGTATGACATTAGTTATGTGGCCTTGTCAGAAGGTCTTCACACTCTGAAGAACTTAAAATGTTTGGCAGACCTTGATAAACAGGGCACCCAGATCTGTTTTTCTCATCAGATGAATACCAAAACCCTAGTCAAGGTGACAGAGCTATTAAGTGTCTATTCACACAGCAATCAGAAATTGGAGCATCAATCAGTAATCATAAAGTCAGGGGCATTTTCTCACAAAGTCAGGAATTCAGAGGGCTTTCATAAGCTAATCAGCAGGCATCAAATAGACAATCAATCTAATTAGCTGCTCACATTCGGATGGCAATCAAAGCAGCACAGTGTGCTTCATTAGTAATGATATTGAAAATGGTGATCTGCACGCTATTCAGCTAGCAAATGAATATCCTTTTTTGCAAATAGGTAGGGAGGATGTAGCTGTACTGTATGCACCATGTGCCAATTCAACGATGCAGGCACCAGGAACCCAACTGATAATGCCTACTTTTGCTTTTCTGTTGGTCTAAGACTAATAGAGCAAGGAGGGTAGGGTCATTTACTGTTACGTCTGACAATAGCACATCAGTAAATTGCAGGTGACGAGACCCAAGAAGAAAAGTACAGTGCAGCAATGTGAAGGAAAGTCAATACTTCTGAGAAAAAAAAAAAAAAAAAAGAAATTTACTTTCCTTTATGAAAACACCATTATTTAGGGGTGCCTGGATGGCTCGGGCAGTTAAATGTCCAACTCTTGATTTCGGGTCAGATTATGATCTCACTGTTGTGAGATCAAGTCCTGCTGTGTCAGGCTCTGTGCTGAGTATGGAGCACATACTCCCTCCCTCTCTCTCTCTCTCTGCCCCTCCCCTGCTCGCACATGTGCACATTCTCTCTCTCTCAAAATAAATAAACATTTTTAAAAAATAAAAGAAAACACCATTGTTTAGTTCTAAGTTCAATCCCCCTTTATCTTCAAAATCCACAACTTTTCTACTAGGAATACCTTCCTTGGATAAAACGGGCTCCGAAGCACTCCATGGAAGGTAGCTTAAGAATCATCTTTCTTTTGGCTCCTGGGCAGCTCAGTTGGTTGAGTGCTCAACTCTTGATTTTGGCTCAGGTCCTGATTCCAGGGCTGTAGGACTGAGCCTTGTGTTGTAAGGACACAAGTCTAAACGTCCAAACCAAACTGACTCCATGACAGGCTTTAAGTTTCCCCTCTAAACTAGAAGGGCTAAGTTTCAGCTTTCCCGAAACTATCAGGCAGTTACACATTGCCCAAGTTTCTTGCCCAAGAAACCACCCTTGCAACACCCAATCAGGAAAGGCCAGCGACCACCCTCCACATTTCTAAGGGAGAGGCCTGGAGATAGAAACTATAGATAGGACACTGTTACCTAATGTTAAAGTTAACCCGTTAGTCGCTGAATAAGACCCTAGGCTCGCTCTGTGATTGGTTAAATTTAAAGGGACTCTAAAGGCTGTAATTGGATCCCACCAAAAGTAACGAATACTCTAGACAATGTGTATGGTTAAACCTGCTGTCAATAATGTTGAATAATTATGATTGGATCACTGTTCCCATGTCACAACTTCTGTAACTCCCCCGTCTCAAACCCCATAAAAACCCTACTCTGCCCTTGTTCAGGGCTCTCAGCATGGATCCACTGCGCTGGTGAAGTTTGTGAGCCCGAGCTCGAGCCTGTAATAAAGCCCTTTGCCTTTGCATGCGTGACTGGGTCTCCCCGGTGGTCTCTGGCTCTGGTCGGTGAGGATACTACGATCTGGGTATAACAGTGTCAGGCTCTGCACTGGGAATGGAGCCTGATGAGGGAGCATAAGGCAAGCTAAGAGGGCACAAACACCCTCCCCCAACCAGGTGGGATATATATGATATTCCTCACTGCCCACCCTGGCTGCCCAAAAACAAGGAAATGGGGTAAACAAATGGTTAACTGATAGAAATCATAGTCCTGCTGGACCTAAGTCATCATAGAGATGTGGGAAACAAAGGCAGAAGGAAATGGCAGATAGAACTAAATTTCCTTATAACCTCCAGCCCATTGACAAATACTTGAGGCAGGCAGAGTAAAATGTTTCTCCAGGAACTCCCTACTGTCTTAATGCTAATGCTTTGCTAGAGGGAAAAAATAACTTAAGCTTGACAATAGCTAGGCCTCCTCTATCCTGTGAGTCTTCTTTAGCATATGAAAATCTCATTGGAAACTTCCTCTAGACTTTACCTCCCCCAACTCCATAGTATAAAACCAGTCTCTCTTCAAAGTCCAGGGGCAGCTCTTTCTGCCCACAGCACCTGTACTGTGATTCAGTAAAGTCACCTTTTTTGAACAGTCTTAAAGAATTCTTTCTTGGCCATTGGCTTTGGACATCATGAACCTCACTGTCACCATAAAAAAAAAAAAAAAAACCCTCATCAAAGCCTACTTAATACGAAAATTCTCTCTCCCTCCCCTCTACAATTCTCCCCTGCCTGCGCACACTCTCTCTCACTCTCTCTCTCTCAAAAAAAAAAAAAAAATCATCTTTCTTCAAGGTAACACCTCTTCTCTCCTTGCAAGCACCAGCTAGAAACCTATGGGCTTCATCAGTGGTTGAAGGCCCTCTGAGATAGGCTGAGTCCTTCATAACCCAGAATGACAACTGTGTATCATATTCTGCCAGGCATTTTGAAGGTAATTAAGGGGACAAACATGATCACTGTTCTCCAGGATCTCATCTATTTTTTTTTTTAAGTTTATGTATTTTGAGAGAGAGAGAGAAAGAGCCTAAGCAGGGATGAGGCAAAGAGAGAGAGACAGAGAAAATCCCAAGCAGGCTCCATACTGTCAGAACAGAGAACAACACAGGGCTTGAACTCACAAGCTGAGACATCATGACCTGAGCCTAAATCAAGAGTCTGATACTTAACTGACTGAGTCACCCAGTCGCCCCTCCAGATCATCTCATCTTTGGGGAACACTAATGAAAAACCAGCAAATATTCAAAAATTGCATGTTAGGAGCTGTTACAAATCTTCCCATTTTAGTATTTGAGAATTCAACAACAGCAAGAATAGTGTAATTCTCTGAATATCAAAAATGCCTTCTGGAGGGGCACCTGGGTGGCTCAATCCACTGAGTGTCCAGCTCTTGGTTTCTGTTCAGGTCAAGATCTCAAGGTTCAGGAGTTTGAGCTCTGTGCTGATAGTGTGGAGCCTGCTTGGGATTCTCTCCCTCTCTCTCTGCCCTCCCCTGCTCATTTTCATTTCTTTTCTCTCTCTTTCTCTCCCTCCCTCCCTCTCTCTCTCTTAAAATAAATAAACTGAAAAATAAAAAGAAAAAAGAAAATCCTTCCAGAAAAAGCTAGAAGCCAGGAGCTGGTTGCTTTCAAAGTAGTATATTCTAAATCACCAGCATTTCAAGAAAATTGATTGTCATTGTTAGTGAAGGGTAGAATATACTTCATAAAGCTTGTACAAAATCATCACATAATGGGGGGCCTGGGTGGCTTAGTCAGTTAAGCGTCCAACTTCAGCTCAGGTCATGATCTTGCTGTTCCTGAGTTTGACCCCCGTGTCAGGCTCTGTGCTGATAACTCAGAGTCTGGAGACTGCTTCGGATTCTGTGTCTCCCTTTCCTCTCTGCACCTCCTCTACTCGTACTTTGTCTCTCTTTTCCTCAAAAATGAACAAACATTAAAAAAATTTTTTAAACATCACATAATGGAGCTAGAGGAGGAAAAAAAAAACCTAAAAGTTATTTTTCACACATTTTGCTCAGTTTAGTATACTTCTAAGAGCCAAATTTCACTCTCTATAATTTTCCTTGGTCAATACATGTTTATAAGTGAAAAACAATAAAAATATACAGATACCATGTCATAATACATGCACAAGTGGGCTCTAAGTTCCTTACAGGGAAAGTGTCCTGTCCCACATGTCCTGGAGTAACTACATCAGAGCTGGAACTGGAGATGTGCGGGGGGAGGGGAGGTCTGACTGAACATCCATGTACCTCAAGTCTCTACTGCATAGTCATCTTCTCTAAAAAGTCTCCCGATCCTGTTACTCCTCTGCTGGTATTCTATTTACTTATAGCCTTGACCATACTTCTAACTCCACCCAGACCTACAGCACCTTATTACACGTATTTATTTCTAGTTTTGTATCCCTCTGTTAGATTGAAAACCCCCTTAGAGCAAATAATGTTTCTGATTCAACTTTGCAACCTCATCCACTGATTTCTGTCTGATGATTAAGTTAATGATTTTTTTTTTCAGTTAGTTTTGGTTTATGTGAAAAAGTTGAGTTCTATGGAAGGAAAGTGCTTTAGACACTGAGGAAACCATTATAGGAATTTATTAAAAACACTTAGTGCCCAAAAGGCTATGTGTGAGATATAAGCCCTCACGTCTCTGTCTCCAAGGAGTCTGTGTGCCTATGTATGACAGATCACTCATGGATTCACTCTGCAGGAAGTTTAATATGAGGGCTTGAGAGAACAAGCATTCAAAGAATAAAAAATCTGGTTTATGATCAAACAAAATATCCTAAGAGATGTTCAAGGGGCTTGTTATGTAGAAAGAAAAGTTTAAAAGGCACAGAAATAAATGAGGACATGGTATCTTAAGGGAGAAAGCAGGAGCAGGCATTCCTTTACACAAAGAAGAACACCAGAGTCTTAAAAAATGTATAGTAATCCCATTGAAGATATTTAAGCTTCTACGTTCCAAGAGAAACTTTTTGGATGAAAAGTGCCATAAGTGAACTAGGAAATAAAACCCCCATGAGTAAAGTAATCTGCAAGTGTCATTTGTTTTCTTCCTTTTTGATGCATCAGCACACAGAGCACTTGATGACATAGAGCCTGAGCTCCGCTGCACCTGACAATGGCCCTGAGAAGGAGTCTAGAGCCTGGCGCCCACAGGCACAGCAGCTGCAATCCCCAGCAAGCACTCCCCCCTGAAGGAGGTGCTGGGGGGTCTCGCCTGGTTTGGGTTTGGATGTTGAAAGGCTTGTCATTACAACATGTCCTGAGATGAGTGACAGTACACTGCTGTTCTGTGCAGGAAAGCCTGGATGCTCTGTAGAGAGAGACATGTTGATGAGCAGTCGCCTGGCAGATATGGAAGTGCTATTGCAAGAAGCCTTCTGTCTGGGGTGTGTATTAGTTTGCTAGGACCCCAGGACAAAATATCACAGACTGGATGGCTGAAACCACAGAAATTTGCTTTCTCACAATTCTTGAGGCTAGAAATCCAAGATAAAGGTGTTGAAAGGGCTGGCTTCTATTGAGACCTATCTTCTTGGCTTGCAGATGGTCACATTCTCTTGTCCTCACATGGCCTTTCCTTTGTGTGTGTGCATTCGTGGTATCTCTGTGTCCTAATCTCCCCTTATAAAGACATCAGTCATATTAGACTAAGCCCCACCCTCACAACACCATTTTAACTTAATTACCTCTTCAAAGGCCCTATCTTCAAATATAGTCACATCCTAAGGTAATGGGGATTAAGAATTCAACCTAAGAATTGAGGGTAGGGAACAATTAAGTCTATAACAGGGGGAGTAGCTGTCCCTCAACCTCCACCTGCAAAATTCACCAAGAAAGGACTCTCTCTATTCTTCTCACAGACACATTCTTTCACTGGTGCAGTTACAAACTAAAAAATAAATAAAAAATTAAAAACACTGTTAGTTGTTTGAGAGACTATACTATAGCCAGGTAAAATTCTAAGCACTCAACATGGGTTACTGGTTTCATAGTCACAGTAATTTTAGGAATTGATCTCATTTATTTTGGAATTCTAAAATATGTATCTTTCGATGTTGCCCACTAGAGCCTTTTGAGGTATAATATTTTAAAAATGCCTATATTTAGAGCATATAATCTGATAAGTTTTGATGTCTGTACACACCTATGAATTTATCAGCCAGTGAAAAGTTTTTTCTTGCCCCTCTGTAATCCTTCCCTCCGATTCCTTCCCACAATCCTCTCACCTCATCTCCAGACAACCATAGTTCTGATCTCAGTCACTACAGAGTTGCTTGCATTTTATATGAATGGAACTTACAATATGCATGCTTTTCTGTCCAACTTCTTTCCCTCAGCATAATTACTTCTAGGGTCATCCATATTGTTGGGCATGTCAACAGTGTATGCCTTTTATTGCTAAGTGGTATTACAGTCAGTATCACCATCTTCCCACTAGAACATAATGGATTGGCAACGTTCTCTTCTTGATCTTGAGAAACATACTTTATCTTGTTTGGAATCCATTCTATGTTATCTTCAAGTTTTATCTCACTGTCTCCTAGAAATTCTAGAGTACTCCTATCTCCAATAATAACACCACAAATAAAAAAAAATGTTAGATCTACTATTATGAGTTCATATAGTAACCAAGAATCAAGAGAGCCTACATTTTTACTTAGAAAGTGTGTTTGCAGCTTTCAAATATCATATAAGAGCTATGGAGCTAAACGACTTGGTGTAAAGTTTTTATATTTATATATTCCATTAGTGACATAAAATCCTCTTCCTCTCCCCCAACTCTGTTTAAAATCACTGTACTTTTCTCTCTATCTGTAGTGTAATTTAACCTCTCACTTGAATATAAAGCATAATTCAGCTGAGAGGTGTGTTTATATCACATGAAACACAATAAAGCATGATGAAGTATTTCTTAAATCATTTGTAAATGAATGGCTGTAATATCCCCAGGGTGCTCTCTGCTCTCCCACAAAATAAAAGCAACTGTGGCTATTAATATATGGATCCCAGATGCCTGCTTGAGATATTTAAAAGCTAGATGAGATGAGCACAACTTAATGGAAAATCACAGAGAAAGATACTGAATGGGAGATGTATGCTGAACCTGGGAGAGAATTTTCAGGTGGACAGCAACAGATAACAGCTATTACCTAGGTAAGAGCAAGATAAAGTAGGAAAAAATAAGCCAGGAACCTCAAAGAGGGTCAATGCCAAGGCCAGAGTTAGAGCCAAAAATAATACCCAGGTCTCCTGACCCCAGAGTCAATGCTACAGTGGAGGATGAGAGCTTGAGAAAAGAAAAGCTGGGCATCTGCTCTTTTGGTTCAGTTACAATTAGGAGACAGTCCTTTGTCCTTCATTATAAGGAATTACTGTTCTGCCATATTAGCTTTCCCAGGACTTTAAGTATTATATTTTTTCCCTGAGTAGCTGTTTTCATTTTAAATCAAAACACATTTTTCTGTTATTTCATTTTTAATGCAAGGTTACTCATATTTCTAATGATAGTAAAATATCATTTCAACACAATCATGTAAATAGTTCTTTAAAAATCTTCTAATGTAGCCCTACCTACCACCTACATAAACACCCCTTTCACCTCATTAGAAAATTAAGAGTAAAGATAATTTATGGCACAGAAAAAAGTATTTGACAAAATTCAGCATCCATTTATAATAAAAATAAAGTCTCAGCAAGCTAAGAAGAGAAAGAAACATAAACATGATTAAAAATAAACTATATAGGGGTACCTGAGTAGCTCAGTCAGTTGGGCATCCCAGTCTTGATTTCAGCTCAGATAACGATCCCATGGTCATGGGATTGAGCCAGGTGTCAGGCTCTGTGTTGAAGATAGAACCTGCTTGAGATTCTCCCTCTCTCTCTCTGTCGCTCTAAAATAAATAAATAAATAAATAAATAAATAAATAAAATGAATAAAGTGTATACATAAAAATCTTGTAGCAAAATTGGAAACAAAACAAGACTTTACTTTTTTCCCCCTTCGATTCTACATTTTACCAGATGTTCTGTCTGGGGCAAGAAGGCAAGAGACAGAAATGTAAGACAGAAGGGTAAGAAAGGAAGAAACGAATCCATAGTAATTCACAGATGATTCGATTTTATTAAAATTGCTAAGTGAGCTTAGCAAGATTTCTATATCCAAAAATCATTTCTACTTCAAACATAATTAAAAGTAATAAAAATATTATATATAATATCACTATAAACATGAAATAGCAAAGAATTATATGACCAATGTACAAGATTTCTACAAATCAAATGATAAAACTTTACTGGCATGCATTAAAGGTGAGCTAAATAAAGGAGATGCGTGTTGATGGGCCAGGATAGTCCATGTTTAAAGTTCTCTGTTCTTTCCAAGTAAATCTTTAGACTTGAAGTACTATCATTCAAATCCAACAAGCTTGTACAAATGTTTAAATTGACAAAGTGGTACAACTTCTAAGAAAATGCAAAAACGTAGCCAAGATTCACTCAAAGAACAAAGTGGGAAGATCTGCTTTCCAGATACCCTACTGTATCATAAAGCTTTGATAATGAAAAAAGGGAAATAGACAAATGGCAGAGAATAGAGAACCTAGAAAGAGATCTATCTCTACCTGCACACTTGGTTTCTACAGGGGTGGAACTGCAGAGTTGTGGGGCAGGGGCAGATTTTTAAATAAATGTTTCTGGGTTAATTGGATAAGCCATAAGGAAAATGAAATAAAATTAGAGCTTGCTGCATGTCATAGAAAAGTTAATTCTTCTTCTAAAGTTAATTCTAAATGTAAAAGGAAAACAATTCTGAGGACGACAGATTAGAATTATCTTTACGAATTTAGATAAAAGGTGATTTCTTAAAAATGTGCTAACTATAAATATTGACAAACACTAATATATTAAAATTATTCTTGGGGTGCCTGGGTGGGTCAGTTGGTTAAGTGTCCGACTTCGCCTCAGGTCATGATCTCACGGTTCCATAGATTTGAGCCCTGCATCAGGCTCTGTGCTGACAGCCAGCTCAAAGCCTGAAGCCTGCTTCAGATTCTTATCTCCCTCTCTCTCTGACCCTCCCCTGCTCGCTCACGCACTCTCTCTCTCTCTCTCTCAGAAATAAATTTTTAGAAAAATTAAAAAAGAATTATTCTTAAAAGATACCATAAAAAGAGAGAAAAAACAAATGAGGAAATATATTTGTCACACACATAAACAAAGGACTTTTTCCAAAATACATGTAGATTTCTTATAAATCAATAAGACTAGAAAGATAGGCAAGAGTTGTGAAAAGATACTTTGTTAAAGAGGAAAGATAAATGGCCAATAAGAATGTGAAATTTTATTTAACCATATTAGTCATTAAAAAATGTAAAATGTAATACTTTATATATATATCAGATCAGCTAAGATGCAAATTGCTGATAACAAGTGTTGGTGACGATGTGAAACAAATGAAACTCACACATAATGAATTTTAAACAATTTGGAAACCTTTTGGAGACTATCTCCCAATGCTAAAGCTGTGCTTCCCCTGTGATCCTCTAATTCTATTCCTTAGTTACAGCCAACAAAGTTATATACAAATGTTTATCAAAAAAACCATGAACAACCATGGCAGGATTATTTTTAAGAGCAAAAAACCAGAAGGGATTAATATACATAAATTGTAGTGTCTTCCTTAAAAGGAACACAAAATAGCAACAAAAATTAAAGAACCACAGCTACACAGAGCCAGCATGGGTAAATCTAATATAAAGGTGAATGAGGAATGAAGATACAAAAGAATATACACAGTATGGCTATATTTATATAAAACTTACACACAGATTGTATTGTTTATTGATGCAAGTTTTATAAAGGAAAGGTCATTCTTAACCAAAAAAGGTAGGGTAGGAGGAAATAGGATTACAAATGGGCATGGGCTTCAGGGGAGACAGTAGTATTCTATTTCTAGATCCAGGTAGTGATTACAAGAGAGTATACTCAATGATTTGTATGTTTATATGTTATTAAATAACATTTTTAAAAGTTTAAAAAATCATGTTTAATCCTCATCAACAATCAATTTTGACCCTATATGCTCAATTTAAGAATGACACAACTTGTTCTGGGCTATCTACTTTGAAAGGTCTGAATCATCTACTATTGTGAATGATGTGTCTTGCAACTCATATTGGTATATTTATTTCTGTGCGTTCTTGGGTGAAACTGCTAATTAAGCTTCATGTTTCATTTATTCATGTAATTAAATCTCACCCAATGGGATACAAGCTTTTATTCATACTACATGGAGCATAGTGATTCTTTTGATCTGCATTCTTTGGTGGTTTATTTTTATATTTTAGTTCAAGACATAATTTCTTTCTCAGTCTTTTGATTTGTTCCAATTGTTTTGGACTTCTTCCTCAGAAGTAATGATCATGTTTATCTTAAATCTGGATCACTCGTTTCTTTTCCATCTTCTCTCATATTGTCATTTATTCATGAATTTTCATCCAATCTAAGAGGATTTCCCAAATGTATAGTCCACATTATTATATCTATTCCCATATTATCAGGTTTTTCTTTCACTGCCTCTGTGTGAATTTTGTTTCTGTCATTATCTTTTGAATATTCTCATAATTATTCCTTGCTCTCTCACCTTTTTTTAAAATCTAATTTCTGGTCATTTGCTGTCCATATGTTACCTCTTTTTCTGTCTTCAAATACAAGAGCAAGAATGTCAGGTTTTGATTCATTTGATTTAAACATTTTGAATTATTTAAACATTTTGAATTATTTTCCTTCTGTTTCCTCTATGAAGCAATCTTTGAAAATAAACTCTTAATCTTTAGAATAACCTTTCCTTCCTGGGCTATATAATACATTATCACAGGTTCCATGTTGGTTTTCTTCTGTGTCCTCAGCCCTGGTCAGAAACTATCTTCTTAGATTTAATATGTGCTAAAAAATCACAATATATGAATTTCCCCTTGTTATTGAATTGTGGGATGTCCAACTAGATGGCAACTTTACGTAAACATCTCAAGACTATAGTATATATTATGCTATATATTAATTCAATACATAGCAAACTGAGCAGCTCAGTTGGTTAAGTGTCCAACTTCAGCTCAGGTCATGATCTCATGAGTTCAAGCCCCAGGTTGGGCTCTGTACTGACAGTTCAGAGACTGAAGCCTGCCTCTGATTCTGTCTCCCTCACTTTCTGCCTGTGCACGCACTCTCCCTCTCTCTCTCTCTCTCTCAAATATAAGTAAACATTAAAAAATGTTTTAAAGTACACAGCAAACTGAAATCCCCAAATGCACTGCTATCAATGTTTTTCCTAACATAATTTAGTGGTTTTTTATAGGTTTGTAACTCCCAAAATTCAGTGTGCCACCATGAGTACATAATTCCCCTTTCCACATAGTTCATGCAGTTGTATTTTGATGACTTCAGTCTTTTACTAGATGGTGAAAGAGAAACAATATGGGTGTGAGTTGGAGATGGAGTTGGGAAATGGAGGAAAAGTGGGAAATGAGACAATAGCTTTTTAGCTATCTTGAAAAAAAAGCTGTTATTCAGTAGAAAGAAAGATTATTGGTTAGTAGAGATGTGTTTCTAATCAGGAGGACAAAGAAGGCATGAAGGAGGAAAGGATTTTCCAAATATATTGGAGTGGGCAGATTTCTCATGAGCTTAGAAAATAGACCATCAATTGCACTTTTCAATCTAGTTCAATCTACCTAAGAGTATAAATTCCTCCTAGATTTGGCAATAGATTTACTGTCAGTCTTAATTTATCATGTTGAGTTGCTTTAGTAGTAATTCAGATAAAAACTAGAAGTCTCCTGCCTTAAATATTGTTACTTAATAACATTTTTATTTTTTAAAATGTCAACTGACCTTATATGGTATGCTTCTCTAGGACCATGGTGGACTCAAGCCAACAAATAAAGAGTTCTGCTTATATACACACTACAATGCTGGTTTAATTACATATGTTTTATAATATAACTTGTATTTCAGCTCCAGGGAAAGAATGGTAAATTCCTATGTATCACAAAAAAAGAAGAAACATAAAGCATGGTAAACTAAGAAGTCAAAATTACAGTGGCCTATGAAATATTGTAAAGTATATTGGACTGTTGCATGTAGGATCTAAAGAGCTGGGATATGTGGATACGTAATATTTCACACATGTGAAGCAGGATGCTGGAAGTGAGAAACGTCAGAGATAATGAGAACAGAAGGAGGATACCCACTAGCCTGGACACCCAAAAAAGAAAATGTATCTCAGTTGCAGTGTATAATAATATAAAGTATGGGAAAAAAAACATTAAAAAATTTTTTCCAAGGTCTGTAACCAAAAGGCTAATTTTTGTTAGGTAACAACCTATGTTAAGCAAAGTTGTAAAGCTTAAATTTTCTCTACTAATATGAAATTCATTATCTCCAGAGTGATTAATGAATTAAAAAAAGAATGGCTCTAGACCTATAAAGCCCCCAGACTACCTGGAAAAAATTTAAACCCAAATAAACATAAAATCCCTTCATAGAAATATGTCTATAAAAAATATTTATGAGGGGCACCTGGGTGGCTCAGTCAGTTAAGCATTGGACTTTGGCTCAAGTCATGATCTCACCATCTGGGAGTTCAAGCCCCGAATCGGGCTCTGTACTGACAGCTCAGAGCCGGGAGACTGCTTTGGATTCTGTGTCTCCCTCTCTTTCTACCCCTACTCTACTCACACTCTGTGTGTGTGTGTGTCTCTCTCTCAAAACAATAAATAAAATAAACATTAAAATAAGATTTATGGGAGCATATATCCTGGAAATAAAACAATGCTTAAGAACATAAGCTTATAATTAAACAAACACAAGAGGAAATAATCCTCCAGAAGAAAAATCCTGAATATCCCTTGAATAATCCCAAAGAACCTGAGACGGTAGAAAATTTATCATCCATAAACAGTATATTCAAAGTGAATACAGAGACAAAAGAAAAACTATAAGGGATAACTGTATTTTATAGAAGATTATGGAAAAGTGGCAGTTCTGAAAGTAAAATTTGAATGTTATGTCCAAGAATTACATACAATACAATGTTTTTCAGAGAAATTAAATATTCCATGGATAAGTAGAGTTTAAGACTGATCTGGGGAATTGGAAATTCCGTATACTGATTAAAATAGGGGAAATATGAAATAAAGAACTATGGATAACAGGGGCACTAGAGTGGCTCAGTTGGTTAAGCATCTAGCTCTTGATTTTGACTCAGGTCATGATATCAGGGTTGTGAGATCAAGCCCCAGATCAGGCTCTGAACTGGGCATGAAGCCTAGTGAAGATTCTCTCTCTCTCCTCTCTCTCTCTCTCCTGCTCCCCAAGCTGTGCTTTCTCTCACTCTCTCCAAAAAAAAAAAAAAAAAAAAAAAGAACTATGGATGACAGGAGACATCCTACCTACACTTAATAAATCTTCTACCAGGCTGGAGAGAATGTTGAAAATCAACATTAAAAATAATGATATCTTAGGATTTCCAGAACGAATGAAAGGTATGAATCCTATGCACCTTAATGCAGTCAGGATACTTTTAAAAAATGCACAGCTATACACATTACCACTAAATTGCAAAACCTCAAAGACAAGCAGAGAATCTTAAAGAACAACCAGAGAAAAGGCAGAATATTTACAAAGAAGTAACAATTACACCTATAATTAGCAAAAATAGAGATAAAAAGAAAATAAATTCATATTGTAAAAATACTATAGGGAAGTAATTTATTTAGAAATTTTATGTCCAGATTATCACTCAGAAGAGAACAACAGAGACATTTTCAGGCAGACTTCCTAATTCATAGAACTCCACTGAAAGAAACAGTAAAGGATATAATTTAGTAAGAATTAAACTGAACCCAGAAGGAAGAGTTTGGTATATATCCCTCTGTATTTTCTTTCTCATTCACATACTAAGAAATTTACTGATGTAGTAGTATAATTAAATAATATATTCAGAGTACTTTGCTCATAATAAGCATTCAAATTATGAGAGCCATTAGGAGAAGTATTTTAAAAACTGTGCATTTTAACCTTCAATTGCTGGGGATATAAAAATATAGGGGATTTTTCCATAGTGTTGGACACATTGTTAAACCCTCTTTTTTTTTTAAAATTTTTAACATTTATTTGTTTTTGAGAAACAGAGAGAGAGAGAGATCGTGAGCAGGGGAGAGGCAGAGAGAGAGGAACACACAGAATTGGAAACAGGCTCCAGGCTCTGAGCTGTCAGCACAGAGCCCGACGCGGGGCTCACACCCACGAACTGTGAGATCATGACTTGAGTCGAAGTCGGACACTCAACCAGGCGCCCCAAACCCTCTTATTATTTCTGATAATTTATCTGCAGCTTCTCATAAACCTTTCTGAGTGATAAAATGGCATGACTTGAAAATTAAGAAGATGTGGTAACAAGAGGTCGATTTATCTAGGATGATTTCAAAATTTCTGGACTGACTGAATAAATAGCAACTACATAAAAGGTGGAAATGAGTGGGCAATTCTCAAAGGAGTTGGCATCACAGGACATTTTTGCAAAATATCTTCATTGTCTGTGCTTTTGTTTCCTCATCTGAAATAGGAATATAATAATGATATCTAGCACATGAATTTGTAATCTTCTCCTAGAAGAGGTCCATCTCCTTCTTTATAGCCTTTTCATTGTCACCAGAGTGTCAAAGATTTAAATTTATTAAGCATCAGATGGTACTAAATACAGCACCACCTTTTTATCATACAAAATTTTTGAGGAAAGCCATCAAAAGGACTCTGTACTCAAGTGTCAACCCATAAGGCCATAATTTGAGTTTGGATTTTCCTATCGCAATTCTTTGCAATTAAAGATTCCCTCATTTGTCACTATGTTCCTCTGTAGGCTGTGCCTGTGAATGCAATTAGCAAGCAACACTTAGCCCAATATAATAAATAGCAGAGCAAAATGTCTCCAGTGTTAGACATTAGGACGGATCCCAGGAGTCAATATCATTTCTAGCAGACTAAGATTTCATCCTACACCTGTTTTGGCAGGAGGCTTTCACTTCCTACATGCAGCCTCTAAGTGTCCCCAAGGGATGACATAGTAGCAAGTATAGCTGAATTCCAGTATTCAGGAATATTCAACCTATTTCTTTTACTTGTTGATTACTTTTCAACTCATAGGAAGGAAGGCTGGGAGCTCTGATCAAAAGTTGCAAAAATGTCCTACGTTTCTTCATGAATAGAGATCTAAAGGATTCCAAGGGAAACCTGGGTGTCTCCGTCGGTTAAGTGACTGACTTCAGCTTGGATCATGATCTCAGGGTTTGTGGGTTCAAGTCCCGCATCAGGCTCTATGCTGACAGCTCAGAGCCTGAGGCCTGCTTTGGATTCTGTGTCTCCCTCTCTCTCTTCCCCTCCCCCACTCACTGTCTGTCTGTCCCTCTCTCTCTCTCAAAAATAAACATTGAAAAAAATTTAAAGGATTCCTAATGTCACTTAAGCCCTCCTTCCCCATACAATCCACTATGGCTCAAGCCCTGCATTTCCTCAGGTAAGATCCTTAAGTCTAAAGATGGTGATCTCCATTGGCTTCCATGCCACAGACTTTTCAGAAAACTTTTTATTCTTAGGTCAGGTCTAAGCCTCTGTTCTCCAGACAATTGGAACCCACATTGAATATATTTTTCCTGTTTCTTACAAAATGAGCACTCCAGCACCATAACAGGTCTCTGTGTCATTTTCTATTTTGCAGAAAGAGGTTGTGGGAGATTTCTGGCTTGTGTTTTCCTTTTCCATGTTTTTAATTATGGTATCTGAGAAGAGGCTTTAAAGAGAAGATTCTTGAAGAAAGCAGGTGATATAAGTGGAATTCTTTAACTTTTTATGCTAAAGACCTTGCCACATTGTCAATAAGGTACATATTTCCCAGAAGGAGCTATCGGCCACTGGTAGAGGAATCAACCAACTAAGCCTGGTGGTTCAGAGAAGAGCAGCCTCTATAAAAAGGTGTTACCTCCTGGTGCCTCCCAACTCTCTTGCCAGGGTTCTTAGACATCTCTTTAACCACTTTCTTCCATTGCCTGAAAATCCTGCAGATGCTGTAGCTAGCAACACACAGTTAATAATTATACTGTCTATAGATATCTGTGATCCCTTCCATATATAAAATATTCTTTCTTTAATTCCACCCCAGGTAAGATGTGGTCAAACCATCTCACATTCCCTTTCTCTGTGTTGCCAAGTTGATAACAGTAACACTTCCCATGTAATTATTTGCTTCTCTGGAAATCCCTTTCACTTCTATTTCTTAGTTCTCAAAACAAGCATGTAGAACAAGTCACACTCCATAAAGAAGAGGAAACTGAAACATATGCAGTTTGATGGCTCATCCAAAGGTCCTCCTCAAGTTGAACAGTATGAACACTAGACCCAATAACCCCTTTCTGTTTATTCAATGGTATTTCACATTGCCTCTGTGTCTACTGATGGTTATGGCTGACAAACCCTCGATCCTGGATGAGTGTAAGGCTCAAAAGTAAATTATTGAGAGCCATGTATCTAACTCTGACTAAACCCAGCAAAGCAGATGCTGATTGTCTGGAGACAGAGTATCACTAAGAAAACAAAATTTCATGTTTGGAGCCACCAGAGAATCATATATAAGCACAGACAATATAATTGTTCATTCTGGGGTATCAGCTACAGAGGCTCTAGGATTTTCAGATAATGAAAGACAGTGATAAAAGATGTCCAAAAATGTTTCAAGTTGATCTTGAAAGACAGGAAACATGTGGAAAGTCAGAGGTGATAGGAGGGCAAGGGGACAGCAAAATGTGCAAAAGAAAGTGATCTTGTGACTATAGACTGGTCTGTGCTTCTACTTTTCCCAGAATTTTATCCTCAGGGCCTCCTGTGGGGCTGGAAGAAAGAGCATGAGCTGCCCACCGTCCTCAAGGGGGGAGCTCCCACTATCAGGCAGCTCACCTGCCGTGTGCTGCTCTGCCAGGTAAAGCAGAACCTAAAGAGGTTGTGAAGGCTCTAGGAGTCACACCATGAAAATATCTGGCCACAGGGGACCGCCTTCCTATGTTCTGCCCAGAACAGCTGTAAGTTGAAAGGGTTTCTTATTTCCTATAAATATGTAACATAAATACTCCATATAAATAAGTTTGAAGGGGAAAATAATCCTTTCATCTTATATCTTTGTGGTAAAGTCATTACTTAGAACAACCATGACTGGAGTCTCAAACTATCAATCTAAGCATTGTTCTCTCTCTCCAAGGATGTTTCTACATGGACGTTTTGGAAAGGGAATTCTTGGAGGCAAGAATACCTCAGTAGTCAACAACATGTTTAAACCTTTCTTGTTCCAGACAGTGTTGAACAGCTCGGATGGCTATGGCAGAAAAGGAAATCTGCACAGTTGCATAGACAGAAATTGCCCACAGGACTAGCCATATCTCAGAAGTTTTCTCCATCTCCTTTGGAGGGTTACTATACTCGAACTCTCTGCCATCTAGCGGTCATTCCTTCTCTCGCCTGCTTTGCTTGCCCTTGGCTGACCCTTCGTGGGGCACCAGCCTGGATAAAGAAAAACATATATTCCCCTATAGGCACTTTGGCTAAAAATCCTAGACTAATACAGACTGATCTCTTTACAGTCCCTGCTTTGGCATTGCACATTGCTTTGAAACTTTTCACCATCCTAAATTATCTGTTAAACTGTATGTTTTATAAGGCACCTTGAACAGTGGCACTTTGTAGGCACTGCCATGAAAAGTAATTGTTTGAATTATCATTAAAAGGGATGCCTCTGAAAAAAAATCATTCTCATTATCTCTTTTCTCCAGAGTAGCTTATCATCTGTAGGCTTAGCATTTGCTTTAGAACCAGAGCCCACACTGCAGTGAGCCTCTCCTTCCTCTAGCAAAGTGCTCATGTGAATACTGTTTAGCACAGTAGCTGATATGCACTCTTGGCCCAACAAGATTTTTACTTCCAGACACAGTCATAGATCCCTATGAGAATCTTGAACTGTATTTAAATGGTAATTTTTCTTCTAGACTCTGTTTTCTCTCATTATTATTGACAGCAAGATGCGCTATGAATTGGGGGGCTAAATGGCATCCAAATTTTTATGGCAACAAATTTCTGAAATTCTTTTGGAAGTTATTGCTTTATTTTGTACTTCTTAACCACTCCAAGAAACCAGTCCCCTTCAGAGGGAAGCTCTAAAAACCAGGATACAATTGGGTTGAAGAAGTAGAGAGCAGGTTTCTAGGGAGGGATGGGGAATGGTGTGACAAAACAGGTTTAGGAGCTCTGGGGGATAGAGGAAAAGTCACCAAGGGTCACCAAGTGAGGAGCAACCAAATCCAAGTACTGACATCAAAACTTTGCCCTAGGTGCACCTGGGCCACCCACCCAGGTGGGTTCAGTTGGTTAATCGTTCAACTCTTGGTTTCGGCTCAGGTCATGATCATGGTTTGTGGTTTTGAGTGCTGCATGGGGCTCTGCACCAACAGTGTGGAGCCTGCTTGGGATTCTCACTCTCCCTCTCTCTCTGCATCCTCCCCCACTCATGCTGTCTTTGTCTCTCTCAAAATAAACTTAAAAAAAAAAAAAAAAGAATACTTTGCCCTGGGCTAGCTGTGACCCCTAAATCTTCAATTAGTACATTAAAACTTTGTCAGTCCACCTTCTTAAAAAGATACAGTTCTCAGGTTTATCTTTGGCGCTCAGAAATGGTGCTGCTTATAGAACACACATTCCAGTTTAACAGCTATTCTGTGTCACCTTGGACAAATCTGAACCTTCTTCTTAACTAAGTGTTTCATTGGGGTGCCTGGGTGGCTCTGGGTGGCTCAGTCAGTTGAGCATCTAACTTCGATTCAGGTCATGATCTCAGGGTTCAGGAGTTCAAGCCGCACACAGGGCTCTGTTCTGAAGCAGGTTGGAGGCTGCTTCAGATTCTTTGTCTCCCTCTCTCTCTGTCCGCCACCCCCCCACTCCTGCTCGCTCGCTCGCTCTCTCTCTCAAAAATAAACATTAAAAAATTTACTAAATGTTTCATTAAGTGTTTCTGGAAGATCACCTGCATCAGATCTTTGCTAAAATGCAGATTCCTGGGCTTTGTCACAGACCTACTGAATCAAAATCTTTGAAGACAGTGCTCAGGAAATCTGCATTTCTTTTAGAAAATCCCCCAGGTAGTTCTTATAAATAGTGAAAATTGGCAAATTGGTAAATCACTTGGCTAACTTATAAGAACACTGCCACGTATAGCATCTCTATGATCTCAAAGCATCATTTCAACGGAGACACTAGAGGAAGCACCATCTTGCCAATTTTGCTAAAAGCCCATCTTCCTAGGTAAGCTTTGTCAGAATAGCCTTGAAATGACACATGAGAAACAAAAGTGCCATTAAGCCCCATTTAGTAACTGCAGAGTTACTGGTTAGTTTTTTTTTTTTTCTTAAGCCATTGTATATGAATTACATTTTCTAATGTGTCAGCATTTTCCTAATTCAAGTTTCCACTAGTAATCTGTTTTGCTGTGAATACTTGGTAAACTTCATGCCTGGCAGCTAAAATTTTTGGATGCAACAACTCATTTACAAAATTCTCATATATTCATCAAGGAATGAAAGCATGATTTTGCAGAATTGAATCTTAGGGCTCTTATGCAACTGAAGATTATATGGACCAATTTCCTCATTTTAAATTAGAAGCATTAACATGACTTTTCTCTTCCAATCCCCATCTCAGTCCCCAGCTTATCATAGCTTGCCTAACTCCAAACCTCCTCCAGCTCAAATGCCACATTCTTGGCCTTGCCAGACCTGTTCTTTACTTCTGTACTGTGTCAGTACTTTGTCTCAACTGCTCTACAGAATGTAGATATTAGGAATATATACATATGTATGTACATACATATATACATATGTATATATCCCTAATAAATCCTTGAAAACAGAAATTGCATCTCATTAATCCTTATAATTTGTAGACAGTGTGTAAGTGATTAATTTTATTTGGGACAAACTTGGCATGGGGCATGATGGGAAGAAGAAGAATTAACAAGGTCATTACTATTATGTTTTTTAATTTGCTTTAAATTTTAATTTGTTTGTTTATTTATATTTGAGAGAGAGAGAGAGTGCAAGCAGTGGAGAGGAGCAGAGGAAGAGAGAGAGAATCTGAAGCAGGCTCCAGGCTAAGTTCAGAGGCCAACATGGGGCTCAGTCCCAAGACCCCAGGATCATGACCTGAAGGGAAATCAAGAGTCAGAGGCTCAACCTACTGAGCCACCCAGGTGCCCCAGTCATTGCTATTAATTGCAGACATTTATTTAATTTATGCTATGCATGGGTTCTAAGTGTTTCACATACACTATCACACTTAATTCTCACAAAAAACAATAAGACGTATTCTTTTCCCATTTTAGAGTTGAAAAAACTGAGGAACTGGCATTGACAGATCAAATAACTTGCCCTCAATTATATGACTAGAAAGAGAGAGAGAGAGCCATGATTTGAACAGGAAGACTGAATCCAGACATTCTTCTCTTGCTATTACTACATTGGTACCTGACAGTCTTTCTTCCATAGCCATGCCTTAACGCACTGTGCACACTCCATCAAGCTCTAAAATGGGAAACTTGAGATCACAAAAGCTCAATGCTCAAGGAAACATGCTATTACAGGTTGGAGTGGCCAAATTTCACAACATAGCCACAGAATTGTGGGATGTCAAGAGCAAACAAAACCAAAATGATTTTAATAGTTTTATAGATTTCTCATGGTATGAGATCATGAGGCTGGAGATACATGAAATCAGCCTATCAGTAGTTACCTTAGAGCTAAAGGTACAATAGTATACCTTTTGGTATACCAAAATTTCGGAACCACTTTAGCAACTAATTTGGAAGGAAAAGGCTATGAGAGATCCATATGGAAATGTCAGTCTTTCTTGGAATACAACAAACTAATATATGTGTATGCAGAGGACAGGAAACCAATGCAAAAGGTAGGCATGTGTTCACCTTCCACATAAACTATTACAGTTCCATGATTTAATCCCAGAACTCTGTTAACAATTCTCTACAAAGGGTCTCAGTTGTATTTACTTGGTTTTCAGGTACCAGTGCCCCCTGTGGCTTTTTTGATACCTCCATCTGAGTTGTTACCTGGTTTTATCCCTTCTTCCCCCACGATCTATTAAATCTATCTTACTGTGAAGTACGTGGTGGGTGGTGAATTAATCTAACTGCTCTGAAACCAAGCTTACCAAATTTCTCTGTGACCCCATAACATGCTAACTCACACTTACATCTATGCACCCACCTACTTCCAATCACACTCTCACCAGAAAGACACTATCACTCCAGCACAACTCAACCGACCTAGTACATTAGACTCCACCACTGTTCTTGTCTAGTCCTTACAGCAGTAATTTTATAATTTTATATATCCTACAGGCACCTCCATTTACATTTTTCCTTTTTCATATTTATTACTTATTTGAAAACATTACAATTTGGTGACTTTGAAGACATTATGAGAAACTAACTGTATTTCTATCCCTCCCACAAATAGTGTGAGCTCCTAGAAATCAGTAGCAACATTTTTTTAAACTTCTTTTCCCCACAGAGTGCCTAACATAGTATCTTGCTTAAAGAACTTGTTTAATAACTATATGCTAATTTAACTGAGCAAAAACACAGAATAAAGCAGATCCTTGACTTGAAGCCTCAGTGTTTACTTCTTTTAGCACCAGCACCACCTCCAGTAGGTTTTTTTTAAGTTTTTTGTTGTAGAATTCAAAAAAGCCCAGGATCCTTCAATATGCCTAGTGCCCATACTTTTTGCAATGTTTTATAATGTGATGTTGCAGCTTGTTTCATCAAGAAGTGGAGTTAATTTCCCCTCCACCTGATTCTAAGCTAACTGTGTGACTTGCTTTGGCCAACAGAATTCAGTGGAAGTGACAGTGTGCCAGTTCTGAACTAGCCCTCCCAAGGCCTCGCATGCTCTGCTTGCTCTTTTGCAAGTCTGGACCCACCATGAAGATAAGCCTTGCTGAGGCTGCTGGAAGACTGGAGACAGTTGTCCTAGTCATCCTGTTGTTCCAGCCAATCGTCAATCAACCCCAGAAGCATCACTGCTTGGCTGACCTATAGCTGACTGCAGATACAGAAGAGGGCCAAGATGAAACCAAAGATGGCCAACTGAATGCAGCCTAAATTATAAACTAAATAAATGGTTGTTGTTTAAACCCACTAAATTTTGGAGTGACTTGTTACACATTAGTTACAAGTTCTAAGTGTTGACATCTACCGATTTTTAGTCCCCAGTTAGAGTCAATGGAAACCTAGAGCTAAGGTCTCAGAATCCCTAACTGTGGGTTGGACCCTACCCTGGCTCTTTATCAGCCCCCTGGTACTGGGTGTCAGGCAGATTACCAATGCTCCTCACTGCTTTGGCTTCTGCTGTTGCTCTCCAGATTTGTTCAAATTTGAGAGTTTTAATCTCATGTTAATAAATATGTGGCTGTTCAGGCAATTTGTTTGGGTATAATTATGCCAGTCTCCTAGGAAATTACTGCCACCTAAGTTATTACAGATTCACCTTGGAGACACTGCATCTGGCTGGTTCTTGTTCAGTCAAGTGCTCCCTTGCCAGAGACCAATACATAATGCTCTAAAGCTCTTTCTGCTTAAATTCCTCTTCCTTCTTGGCATGATTCTTGCTAGAAACACCCTACATAAAACACAACTCTGGAGAATCAAAGGAGTTTATATGTCCAGAGGCACACTGCAACAAGGAGGTAAGAGGTTCTTAAACTTAAAAAGACAACACGAGCTTGAATTCTAGTTTTTATTTTTCTTTTCTTCTTATTCTCTTAAGGAAATGAGGCTATTTGTGCTTCTATGGAATGCTTACTACGTGGAAGAATTCACAGAATGGCAATGTCCAGGAACTAGACCTCTTTGATCTCCAGGGATTTTGTGGCAATTCCTTCATTGGAAAATGTATTTCTATTGGGTTCTTTGAAAAATAGTGATCTGTAGTTATAATAAAGTAGATAACTTACAAAAAAAAAAAGACTTTTGTGCCTCGAAGCAGTGGCACACCAAGGCCAGAGTAATGAGAGATGTCCACCCCAGGTGCAAGTAATAAAAGGGAATATTGTCTGTAGAGAATTTAAAAACAGTAAAAAAAAAAAAAAAATGGACAAAAATGCAGTGTGCTTATTATTACTGTTAGGTAGCACTTGTAAACAATATCAGTAATAAGACACTGCTTCTTGTGGACATCCCATCAGAACTGACCTTAGTATACCTGCCTCCTTATGTGTGCCTGTGCCAAAGGAGTCCTGTAAGGAGGCTGCAGACCTATACCAATAATTCTGGCAAAGCTTAGACCATTTCAAGGACCTTCCTACAAGAGCTGCCTTCAGTTGTTCCTTTCAATTAACAGTCACGTAGTGATAAGCAGGTATTCTTACAGATTGAAAACAACTGAAATCCATACTGTTCTTTGCTACCCCAGCATGCAGCCAACAAGGATTATGAGGTCCTTAGCTCTCTTAGGCATGGAAGAGCTAGGATGGGGAACACAGCTACCTCAAGCCCCATGATCCAGAACTACATGTGTGAAGACATTAGGAATCTCATAGACAGATGGAAAATACAAAAAAGAAAAAAACAAAAAACAAAAGGAATTAAACAAGCTGACTAGAAATGAAAATACAATACTAGAAATTAAGAACTCATGTGATGACATTAACAGCAGACTGATACAACAGAAAAGAACCAAAGAACTGTAAATTGAAACATATAAGTAATCCAAACTGAAATATAAAAAATAGTAGTGGAGAAAACTAAACACAGCATTAGAGATAATGTAAGACAATATTAAATAGCCTAACATATGTGTAATGAAGTCCTGGAAGAAGAAAGAGCAAAGGTCAATAGAAATATTTGAAGAGCTACTGGCTGAGAATTTTCAAAAATGGGTGAATGATTTCAATCCACAGAGTAAAGAAGCTTACTGAAGTTCAAACAGGATAAATTAAGAACAATGCATAACATACTTTTAAAAACTAAAGCTAAGGAAAAATTATTAAAAGCAGACAGGGGAACAAGATTATTTATAAGGAAAAACTGGTATTTAAAAAAAAAAAAAAAAAACTAGCTTGTCACCAAAACTAAGGAAGGCAGGAGGTCAAAGAAACAACATCTGTAAATGTTGAAAGAAAAAATTCTATCAATTTAGAATTTTATCATAAAAAAAAGGCAAAATAATGACATTCTAGACAGAAAGAAAAGTCAACATAGTTCAATTTCAAAAGATCTTCACTCCAAGAACCACTAGGAGAATTTCTTTAGGAAGAAGGAAAACATAATGGATAGAAATTCAGATGGGTAAAAGCCATATAAACTTGAATAATAACACCAGATAAAAGCATTTTATCAATGTTAATTTTTTTCAGTTTGGTATTGTGCTGTGGTTATAGAAGAGTTTTATATTTGCATGACTGCAGTGCATTCTTTTATTGTTTTCACAATTTTTTAAAAGTTTGATAAGATTAAACAATTTAATGTTAAAAAACATATTAAAAGGAGAAACAAAGTTGGAGGTATAGCACCTGATTTCAAAGCTTACTATAAAGCTACAGTACTAAAGAAACTCTGGTATTGATATCTAGGGATAGATCTTATCTATAAGTTATACATAATCAACAAAGCCAAATGGAGAGTCCAGAAAGAGGCCCCACAAATGTTGATTTATGGCCAAGGTACTGAAGCAATAGGGAAGGATTATCTTTTCAATAAATAGCACCAAACAACCAGATATCTATATGAAAAAAGAAATTAACCATAGCCTTTACTTCACACCAATCATAAAAGTACATTTGAAATGGATTAGGAGCCTACTTTTAAAAAACGAAATCTATGAAACTTTTAGAAGGAAACAATAACTTTGCAAGTAGGGAAATTTTTCCCTCAGTGTAGGGAAAATTTATTAGGATACTAAAAGCATAAACTTTAAAATAAAGCAATTGATAAATCAGACTTTACCAAAATAAAAACTGGTGTCTTTTGGAAGTCACAGGTAAGAAAATGAAAAAAAGCAAGTCCCGGACTGGGGGAAATATTATATATGGAAAATATTATATGTATATGGTAAAGAATTTATATCCAAAATATATAAAGCACCCCCACAAATCAGCAATAAAAAAATTAAACAATGCAATACAAATTTGGGCAAACACTTCAACAGACACTTTATAAATAAAAGATGGACAAATGGCCAATAAACACATGAAAGGTATTCAGTGTGATTAGTCATCAGGAAAATGCAAATTAGAAAAATTAGATATGATTTACTACCATAAAATGGCTAAAAAATAATATGAGGGATACCATATGTGGCAAAGATTTGGAGCTCTCATACTGGTGGGAATATAAAATCATTCAATACCTTTGAAGAAGTGTTTGATATCTGATAAAAAAGTTCAACATATATGTACCCTAGCACCCAGCAATTATATATCCAAGTTTGCACCTGGAAGACATGAAAATACATGACCACAAAAGACTTGTAACAGCCTGATTTATAACAGGGGAAAAAAAACAAAACCCTAGAAACCGGTCAAATCTTCCTCAAGAGTATTAATGTGTCAATGTTGGCAAATTCATACATAGGAATGCTATTCGGCAATAAAAAAGAACTACTAATACATTAAAATCATGTTAAGAGGAAGAAGTCAAGCTCAAAAGGTCCATTCTAAATGGAGATAAAATCAAAGAACAGGCAAAACCGAAATTATGGAAATCAGTGTTGGGAGCCATTCTGAGCCCACTAGTCGAGAAAACTCCTGGTGAGGTTAAAGCAAGTTTTGCACGGTCTCTTGCCAATCAGATGACGACCGATATCCACCCCCACTCCTTTATTTCTGCTTGAACACTGACCCCTAGGGTACCTCGTTGATCAATATCAGGAGTGACTTGTTCCCTTACTCCGGCCCTGGTATGATGATTGCACCTTGTGAAGGAACTTATTGTGGGAACTTCTTCTTTTGATTATGGGAACAGACATCATGTCTCCAGAAGGTCCTGTTTCCCTCCATACTTTCCCTTGAGCTATGAACAGGCTAATGACCCTTACTCATAAAAGATTGACCTTTACATGTACAATTCTGTTTCTACCATTGCATTAGTCCAAGATGTTCATACAGCTCAACATGTAAATCAACTAACCAAAAATGTCTCTCATGCCCTAGCTATCAAGAAATCATAAAACTAGACACAAAGGTAAATGTCCTTGAAGAGGCTATTCTATGTATTGGAAATGAGCTAAACTCTTTAAAGGTATGGTTGGCTCTCCGGTGCAATAAAGCATATAACTAGAAAATCAAGTCTTGCCCAGAGACAAAGAGCCTAACTTAGACAGAAGGAACAGATAAGGGCAGAAGATAAGTTACTACATATACTTTTGCTAATTGATGGTGTATAGCAGCTCCTTCCCTAAGGCCTACATTCCACAAACAGCTTCCCTTACCCTGGCAGCTGTGATGAGGATGGATAAGAGTATCTACAAACCTATGACTTAATCTTAGCATTATTAAAATGTGCACACCTTGTTATTTTCTTAGTTACTCAACCTCACTATAATTGGAGCAGTTCTGCAAGAAGACTTCTGTAAAACTTGTCTCTGTACATTTTCCAAAAAACATCTTATCACAAAGAGCTATCCATTGTAAAAATTCCATTTCCTGATGCCATGTTAACTTTTGACCTATAAATAAAGACACCAAAACCGAAGGGACGGAGATGCCTGCCTGGTGATCAGAAAGGATCTCGGGGCTCTCTCACTCTCTCTCTCGCTGACACCGTCCATCCTTCAGGGACCCCTGGACCTGCCGGAGCCGGCCTCCGACAAATCAGGAAACTGAGAGCCTCTGGCTTGGAAAGGAACACAAGAGAGCTTTCCAAGGTGAGGAAAATATTCTAGACTTTTGGAGGAGTACTGGTTACATGGGTGTATGTGAATGTCAAAGTTCAACAAGCTGAACAATTTATTTAGATCAGTGTATTTCACTGTATGCAAATTATACCTCCACAAACTAGAGTGAGGAGGAGGAGGAGGAGGGAAGAAGGAGGGCTTTGAGAGGGAGAGACAGTGAGAGGACCTGGAGGGCAAAGGCAGGCCCAGCACAGCAGTGAAGACAGATCACATACTAATATCTGCACCAAAATGTACCGAATTAATCAAAACAGACATTTAAAAATTCATGGTAGCAGTACTGGATCTTTCAAAAAGCAAACACTGTTACACATATCTCAAGTTATCTTAGCATGACATTTCCAAGAAAACTAACAATCCAACTATAAAGTCTGCCCTCTTCAATGTGGATAGAGTAGAATCCATAGCAACTATTTTTGTTGTTGTTTTAATGCTGAGGTTTTAAAAATCAGATTGTTGCATGAATTTCATGCCAAAATGAGTGACTATTTCAAGGTTTGATATTGTACACAGCAGGCCCTGTGCCCTCTCTCTTGGGTGTCCAGTAGCTAACAGAGCTTCTTTCTATACCCCAGCAGGATGTTGAAAGTTTCCTCAAGAACAACAATTCAAAAGTCCTATTACGAAGCTTCTAGAAATGTCCTAGTCTAAAAATTAAAATTTCAACCTTAGCACACTCTTTTCTCTCTCATCCTTTCTCTTCTAAAAAAGAAAAAAGAAACAAAAACGAACAAACAAAAAACCTCCTCAACAAAGATCTTATACTCTTAGAGAGGGTCCATACTTGAAAGTAAATATCAGGTTTATGAATTGGTGAGCTGGTTTAATTATTTGGAGGCCATATATCCAGGTTTCATCATTCATCCTTTAGCAGATGATACAGGGAAGTTATGAGAAGACTGACTTGAAAAGAGCAGATCAACTAGTATATGAAACAATGTTAAGATGTTCTTCTTTATTTTAACAACAGAAGTGCCACCTATTTCTCCAAGCTGTTTTTTCTTTTTTCAATTTAAGTTTTCCAAAGATGATTATAATTAGTTTCTGATAATCAGATCTGGAGGCTCAAGGACTTGGGTTATTTTTTTCTAAAATATGTTTATTCCTTCTTTCAATCTCTTAGGAAGAGGGAACAGGGAACTTTTTTTGGTAATGTTCAAGTGAATGTGACATTGCACTGACTTCTTTGTTTTTGGCCTTTTGGGAGGGACAATGTCCATTAACACTCCTTTCCTTCCCCACTTATTCCATGGGCAACAGTTAAATTCCAGGGGATTTTTTCAGTGTCCAGAAATCATTAGGGAAAGGAGCTGTCATCTGAGACTATCCCATGAGCTCAATGGGTATCCTATAAGATATAACTTATTTCATCTGTCTTTGGCTGTAGATATGTCTAGTTCTTAGAAATTGGCATGCCACCAAACACATTTTCTAAGCCAGCCCTCTCCTGCCTCTGTACTCACTGTCCATACTACCAGTCTCTGGCTGTATCCCTCAGCAGTTGCTAAATCCTTTTGAACCATAAGATACCCTCCTCAGTTAACTTCTGCTCCTGCTCAGGGGTGAATAAAGCTGGTTTGACTGTGTTTTTTTTCCCTTTTTCCTTTTTCTTTAGGGGAGAAGAAGGGTCTTCTTACCTGTGTAAGCCCTCTGCCTTCATGATGGGTACAGTGATGTAGTATACAAACAGGAAAGAGATATAGTCGGGCTCTCAACAATATACAGCCATTGTGAGTACAGGATTTATCAAATTAAGTTTGTTGAATGAAATCACAAATGCCAAATGCATGACCTTTAAAATATTATTTATTTGTGCAATACTATGTGTCAGGCACCATTCTAGAAGCTGGGGCCACAGAGAACAGTGATAAGACAAACTAAATCTCACCCTTCTTGGAATTCAAGTAAAAGGGAAGCCAAAGAGTAGACAAGTAATTCCAGGTTCAGCATCAATTTGGGGAAAGAACTAGGGGTGCCACAAAAGTACATGAAATGGCCCTAACTCTTGAGGGACAGTTCTCTCCTGGTTTTTCATTAATTAATTACTAAATATTTTTACACTCCATATAATGTGCCCAGAATTGCATAGACACTGAGATTCTTAGATTTGAAACTCAGAAGTCCTACCTTTCAACAAATAAATGATGATTCTAATTATAATATAAGTGTCAATAAGACTTTAATTCATAAATTTGCTAATGGTTATCCCTGCTGTTCAAAAACAAATATAAATGTGATTTTCTCTCTGCTCAATTGCCCTCTGTTCCACCTTTCCACTGAGATTTCTCAGCAGCATCTACTTGTGACGCTCACTCAATAAAGAAAGAGTTGACAGCAGTGAGAAGTTGGACTAATCTTCTAATCTTGTCTTAGCCAGGTACAGTAGCCTTTGCAGTTCAGACTCCAGTGCCCAGACAAGAGTAAGCAGCAGATCAAAATGCAGCAGTCCCAATGGTAAAGCAACCACCCCTGTGGAACCACCCCCCCCAACTCCTGCTCTCTAAGACGGTAGTCTGCTTCCTCAGCTTAGACTCAAGGTTATTTTCACATAGTAAGACCAAGACAACTCCTTTTTGGTGCTCGCACTATTCACAGCTACTGCTGACATCCCATGGTGTCTGCTCCAGAGGTCAGGCTGCAACTTTTGATTCACACCATTTGATTAAAAAAATCAGAGATGTGTTGCCCTTGGAAATAGGCTGCGGTAAAAATAGATAAAAATATCCAGTGTCTCCAGGAAAGCTCAGGTTATTGTCTCTTTATCCAATTTTTTTAAATTTGTAAAGGCAGGAAGAGCTCTAGGTCTCTGAAGAAATTGTACAGCTAAGAGTAGATTTAATAATATAAACTTTTCTCCTGCACAATAAGAGTGACTCAAAAATCTGAACTCACGAAGCATTTAGGGTTGTGACATTCTGGGGAAAAGCAAGAAGTTGGAACTCATATTTATCTTTCCATAATTAGACTTTGCTCTAGCTGTCACAAGGAACATCGCAGTGCTCTGAGACACCAACAGCATTCAAATTTGGAGTAATGATGAAAATGAAGGCAGATTCCACTTTCAAGCAGATCAGTTTGGAGAAATATCCCAAAAGAAAGCATGTCATTCAGAGTGTTGTTTAAACTCAATGGTTTCTCTGGAGTTACATCCACCTCCCAGGCATACCCATCTACTTGAAAGAGACACTGGCTGCACATTAAATATCTCCAAAGACCTTTTTGGAAAGAGAGATTAATGTGAGTGGTCATTAAAAGCTGTGTCAGGGCCTCATAAACACAGACACCATGCAGAGTTTACAGAGCAATCCATCAATCAGCAACAATCCTTGAGGGCCTGTTCCAAAGGCAGTGGGAGCCACAGAAGGTCCTTGACCAGATGACTGGCATATGGAAAAGGCTCTCTGTCTTATGGAGATGGTGGGTTGGCAGTAAGGGCAGCTGGAGGCGAAAGCTAATTAGAAAAAAGTGCAATGGGTAAGAGCCATCTGAGAGCCTAACCTAGGCGGCGGACAGTGGATGTGGAATGTCTGAATATGAGAAGCTTTGGAAATGTTAAACATTGGGCCTGAACAGGCAGAGGTTGGTCTGGAATCCAGATAACTGTGTCCTGGAAATGAAATAGACAGTGTAAGCATAAGACAGGAAAGGTCAAAACCCAGAACAGCCTTAGAAGGATGATGATATAGGGGTTTAGGTAATATCAGACCAATCTGAAAAGCAATGAGTCTTTAGTCTTTGAGAACAAATTACAGCTTGGTGGCACAGAGACCACGTTGTGACCACCCCCTACTCTCTCATTCCATACCTATCCCTCATTGAATCGTTCTCCCCTTAGTAACCACAGCTTCCATAAGCCTTATTCTAATTTTTGACTACAGGCTCCTGCACTGAATCTAAGTCAGGGCAAAGGAAGACTGCTGTGCAGAGAGTCATTCCTATCTACATATCCCAGGCACTCCCAAAGGAGGAAAAGCACAAAGTGTTTTGGAAACATAAACATGTTAAGGGAAAAGTCATCTATCAAGGCCATGAGAAGTACTAAGGACCCATAAAGGCACAATTAGCAACTGCGGAGATTACTGACCCAGCCATGTAGCATAGAGAGACACTTGCAAAGACAAAGGGATATGGAAAGAAAGTAAATTAGGGAGGCAAAGAAGCAATTTTACCCTTTCATAGTGAAGCTCTTTTCCTAAAGAGTTGGTGAGAGCATATCAAAAAGCTATTTCAGTTAATTTTGTGTTGTTGCTTGTTGGTTGGCAAGCTCCCTGGGAGTTCCCCAAGGGAAATCTGAAACCAGCCCTGATATACAGAGGGCAGAGAGAGACAAAAGAAAGAGGCAAGCATGCTGAGTGTGGAGCCCAATGCAGGGCTCAATCTCACAACCCCTGAGATCAAGACCCAGAGCTGACATCAAGTCAGAAGCTTAACTCACTGGCTGGGACCTCACATATACAGCTTGTCACGGGCAGCCCCAAAATGAGTACTGTCACATCCGCCCATCACATCTTACAAGTTCATACTCTTCAATGGCCTTAACAGGGTTTAGTCACATATATCACTCAGACATTCTCAACACCACATTACTGTGTCAAGATTAAGTCCTCAAAGTAGCATCTGGGAGAGAGGAAGCCAAGCAGAACACATATTCCAAGGACAGGGTTGCAGTCAGGAGCCTCTAACTGTCCAGGTCCAGTTCATGGGTCAACTGGTGGTCATGTCTTCTTGAAGATTTCCCCCAACACTGCTAGGATCCATTTTATCCTTTGCAATGTGTAACATTATCTTTCCATTATGCTGATTTTGTCTATGGCCAAGTCATTGCTTTTGTTTAATGTAACACATTTTTACTGAATGTCTGTGTTATATAGTACTCTGCTAGATGCTAAATGGGGTCAGGTGGGGGCAGAAAGTAGATAAAGAAAAGTGGGAGAATGGTATATGGGAGAAACCACAGTGCTATAGAGGGAAGCTTGGTTCAAGGTTCGAGATTGAGTCCTTGATGTGAGGCTTGGATGAAGTCAATTTTCTTTTTTTTTAGAGAGAGAGTTGGGGAGAGACAGAGAGAGAGAGAGAGCGAGAGAGAGAGAGAGAGAGAGAATATTAAGCAGGCTCCACACTCAGTGTGGAGCCCAATGCAGGGCTCAATCTCACAACACCTGGGATCAAGACCCAGAGCTGACATCAAGTCAGAAGCTTAACTCGCTGGGCCACCCAGGCATCCCTGAAGAAGTCAATTCTTAAAATCCATCACAGCAGTGAAGTGGAAGACAGAGAAACAAGCAATGGTTAGAGGGCAGAAGTACAAGCTAGATGGAAAAGTTCCACTGGAAAAAAATGCAGAATCAAATAGATGGTCCAAGTTCTGAAGATCCTCAGAGATCAGTGAAAGTGTTCTCAGATCATGCAGTGCAGATCACAAGCAACAAAACACTCATTGTGGAAAGGGGTATAGACTTGAGTTGGACAATAACCTCAGCTTCCCCCATTAGCTCNAATATTAAGCAGGCTCCACACTCAGTGTGGAGCCCAATGCAGGGCTCAATCTCACAACACCTGGGATCAAGACCCAGAGCTGACATCAAGTCAGAAGCTTAACTCGCTGGGCCACCCAGGCATCCCTGAAGAAGTCAATTCTTAAAATCCATCACAGCAGTGAAGTGGAAGACAGAGAAACAAGCAATGGTTAGAGGGCAGAAGTACAAGCTAGATGGAAAAGTTCCACTGGAAAAAAATGCAGAATCAAATAGATGGTCCAAGTTCTGAAGATCCTCAGAGATCAGTGAAAGTGTTCTCAGATCATGCAGTGCAGATCACAAGCAACAAAACACTCATTGTGGAAAGGGGTATAGACTTGAGTTGGACAATAACCTCAGCTTCCCCCATTAGCTCACATATGATCTCAGCAAAGCTTCCTGGGCCTCAGTCTTCCCAAATGTCCCAGAAGGAAGGTAAACTGCATACTCCCTGCCATGCTAGTATAGCCCTGCCATTTATTACTGTTTTGCAATGCAACAGGGCTCTGCTCTTCCTGATAACATTCTTAGTGGCATTCATTCTCTAGTCCCCAAGGACACTTTTCACTTCATCTTTGCCATAAAGCTTTTATTTTCTTTTTGCCTTGATAATTGAAAATATCATATGATTCCCCATCTACTCCAAGTCCTACCTGAGCTCACTCATAAGCAAAATCATAAATTAAACCCACTCTACAACTTTCCTCCACTGTCCTTCAAAAAAAGAATCATTCCTATCTAGGGTGAATATGCATCCATAGCTTCACAATGCAAACTTCCTTGGCTGTCTGTGGGGAAAGTGGAAGCAGAGGAAACGAGCCAAGGGCTCCTTAAGGTGGAAGCCAGAGCCTGTTAAATCAGATATGACCTACCTTTGCAATATGTCATTTCTGAATTTGTTTGCACATATTAGGAGAGAGATTTTCCCCATGTTATTTCACCAATAGCATGATCTCAGAAACCTGAGAAATGAAACAAATATTCGAAGGGCTCTCTGACTCTCTAAAACCCATTTGGTAGGGCTCAATCTTTTCTCTGGGCTACCATGTATATACTTCAACTATTAACCTTATCAGGCTAATGATAGGTTACCTATCATTGCACAGAGTTACCTCTCTGTGCAAATATTTCAAGGACGGAAACCACATCTAAATCACTCTGTAATGTCAGTGCCTAACACAGTATATGGCACTGGGTGGGTGCCCAATAACTACTTGTGTAGGCACCCAATGAAAATGCAAATGAACAAACATGGCAAGCAGGTAATGTCCTAGTTTAATAGGTCACCAATGGCCATTTACAGATTCAAAGACATGTGCTATTGGATTGATTTCTGCCAAAGAGCTCATCTGTGTGCTTCACAATTATTCCTAAATAGTGTATGTGTAATAATAAGAGCCATGATTTGAGCTTCTCAGCATGCCAGATTGTGGGCTGTTAGCTCATTTAATTCACACAACCCTGTAGACACTATCATTATCTTCATTTTATAGAGGAGACAACAGACACTAGGGGAACAAATATAACTTGTTCAAGGTTATTTTATGAGCCTGATTCTGAAAATCCAGAGCTATCTAACTCCAAATCTTGTGCTCTAAACCACAATGATATATGCCCCTCTAGAGGCAGCTTAACAGACTAGGTCAGTGTCCGAAAGTATGTTACTTCACAGAGGATTTTGTGTTGATGAATCAGAATAGCCTGTCAAAAGGTCACCAGCCCAGCAAATAATCCAAAGTCTGTCACTGATTTGCTAGGTGACCAGGATAAAATGCTCACTTTTTGGATTTCAGGCTCCCTATTTGCGAATAATGGGTATTAAACTCTGAAATCTCTTTCTAGAATATATTATGACTCTAACAGGCCATGTGTTTAAACACAATTTTTCTCTCTAACAGCTTTTTCTCATAGGCTGCATCTCCTGTCACCATTCCTTGCAAATGCAGACATACTTTTCAGCTTCAAAAAAGAAAACAACAGTAAAAACTTTGGGCTAAGTGGAGTATGAAAATGAACAGGAAAGGACTGTTAACTGAGTTTGACGTTGGAGGTGACATTGCTAATTTCTACCACCTCTTCTGTCTTTATGAAATGTACAGAATGACAGAGTATCTGTCAAGGAGTGGCAGAATTCCCTGTCTTATCACAGATCTGTGCAAATTTAAAAGCTATGCAGAAGGTCAGTGAAAAAGAGGAAAAAGGAAGGGTAATGTATGCCAAGTAATAATTGGAGCCAAAAAAGAAAGTTTAGTGGGTATCTATGATGCAAAAGGAAGGAATCAGAAATATGAAATACTCATTTAAAAAACAAGATGTAACCTCCCCTTAGGTTTACTAAAATTTCAAAGTAATAGTAAAGAAGTGAATAGCACTGAAATTTATTTACGCAATTCTGGCTACTATGATCAATCTTTTCCTATGTGAAAGTAGTGTGCTGGGCAATAGGAGGAATGTAGGGAAAATATCAGCTACAACCCATCCTCTGGGAGCTCACCATCTCACAGCACAACAATCTCAAAACATGAAACAAAAAAACCAACAATAAGAACAACAACAATTCATTGAATATAGGATACAATATTCCTAGACCCAGCACTGGACCTGACAAAAAGTAAATATTGAAATAAGGATTGAATGGACGTCTGTATAGTAACAATCCCAAGTGGTGAAGATGAGAGATGAGCTGGTCTAGACAGGTTTCACAAGGAAGATGAAATCACCATGGGTTTTCAAGGATGGGAAAGATTACAGATCAGTTGATCTTTAACACGTTTAGATAAATATCTCCTACAATGTATGGCATCTTTAAAACCATGGTCAATAAAACTTAGAACTTTTCACCTCTCACTTGATATCCAAATTGTATCTAACTTGGGACAGTTTGAATGCAAAATACTATGAGCATGACTGGTCTATGAAAGCTAGGTAGGAAGAAGCAGAGGCAGATTTCCAAGTCACTTTTGGTTAGAAAGCTTTTACTACAGATTCTTTGTGGATGCTCCATAAATAGTTGTTCCTGAGGGAGTGAATGATTCTTTTCAAAATACAGTACTTCAAAGAGTTCCATACCAGATAATAGGCAAGAGTAGAGCCAGAATAACTCCTTAGATTGGCCTCTCCCACCTATGCCCTCTCACTGGAGACTGCTGAAGCCCCCAGACCTAATTGTAGCAGAAGTCCAGCCAGAACTGCATATATAGCAGTGACTCCCATCATGGAGTCCCTTCTAAGAGTTATACAAATCAACCCTTCAATGGCAAGTCTGATTTCTCATAATTTTCAGCTAGGAGAAATCATTAAGCCCCTTAAATTAACTGGGAAGAGGGCTTCAAATTATTCCCTTTATTCTATCTGCTTCAGTTACTATATTTCTGAAATGGGAATAACAGAGCTGTTGGAGGGAACAATTATTAAAAGTGATTATGAAGAACTTTGCAACATAAAGTGCTTGTTAAAATTGAGAAGTACTCAATGTACCCTTCCCAATTCCCCCCAGACCATGAAAACCCCATTTGTAGAAATATCATAAGCTTGCCTAGACAGCAAGTATTTTGAAGCTTATGCTTCACCATTTAAATCTGTCATCTTGCAAAGTAGCTCATTATTTTAGAAATATGAGCATTTTAAAGATGCTCCTGCAGTTCTCAATCATAAGTTTTCACTGCTTTTATTCAAAATAAGCCATCTTGAAATTCATCTCCAAATCTATATCTTTGTACATAGGTCTTAAACAGTAGGTATGTGTGTGCACATGTGTATATATTTTAAATGTGATGTCTAGGTGATATCTCTTTTAATTATTCCTGCTAGAATGGTCTTTCTTCTTTAGAATTCCCATTTGGTTGAACAATAAGTGGGAGAATTCATTTTCTCATGTACACCTCATTGAAATGAGCTTTAGTGAGAAGTTAACTTGGCTAATTTGTTTGCTTTGCATAATTATAATAATCACTCTCTAACTACTACTAGTGAGTAAGCACTAATATCCTAAAAGAACACCACAGGTACTTTTTACAAATCCTTCCTTTTAGTCCAGGAATGTATTTGTGCTTCCTCCCCTATTACAGAGAGACAAAGGGATTCAGAGAAAGTCAAGTCCAGTTACAACCCCAAGTGTAAATAAAGTCAGACTTCCCTGTGAGACAGTAGCAGCATGTAGAAGCATAGAGATGGCAACATAGAGGACACATACTGAATATGTAGAGGAGGCAGCACAAATAACGTATGAGTACTAGGGCTCTGGAATCAGACTGCCTGAGTGTTTGGCACCGAAACTTACTGCAAAGACTTGGAAACATTAATTAATTTCCCTGGTACTCAATTTCCTCATCTCTAATGGAGGCAATATTAGTTCATACTTCAAATTTATTTTGTTAGGATCAAACGTGATAATAGGTATAGAGGGCTTATAAGAGTGCTTGACTTATAAGAAGTGCTCTAGAATGGCTAGCAAGTATGGATGGCATACATTTGGAGGGACCCCAGGGAGTCTGACAGAGGTCTGTCATAAGGAAGAGGGACTCCCTCTATGACCCTTTCTCAGGAAGGAGCTACAGGAAGAGCATCAAGCCAAGGCCACCCACCTGTGCCCAACTCCTCTCCCACCTCTGCACTCACAGAAGGTGGCAGGGAGATGGAGCAGGATTACTTGGGAGGCGGCCATTGTGCTCCTGGCTGGCCAGACCCCTGGAGGAACCGCACGCGCGCACCTGGTCGCCGCGCTCCTGGCTGGCTGGAACTCTAGAGGGAAGGCGAAGAGCTTAAAAGCTCGGAGATTTGCCTGCGAGTTCGTGTTTTGGGTGACGAGACAGAGGGACCTGGTTTCCCTGTCTCTAGTGGGCCCAGCGTGCCCCGCGGGCAGACCCCCGCCCATGCTCACCAACCCGACCAGGAGGAGAAGGGAACAGCAATTCTGGCTCCACCCCCAGGGCTAGGCAAGAGGCTTGGAATTGCCCCAGAGGGGATCGCCTGCGTGGTTGTGACTAAGGCAACTTCAGTGGGGCTTGCGGACTAGGATTTGAAAACTAGGCCTGGCCTGGGTTAAAGAGTGCAACCCACTTTGGCTGCGTCCCCGGTACAGGGAGTTTACACACCCAAAAAAGCGAGTTGCAGCACTTGGATCAAGAAGGAAGTGGAGCTCTGACACTCTACTTTCCACAACCACCAAGGCAGAAGTCCCACCTGACACATGGGATCACACCACGCCCATCCTTGCTTGAGAGCTGCCCTCCGCTTTTTTTTTTTTTGTCTTTTTTCTTTTTTTTTTTTTTTTTTTTTTTNCTCTTCGGAAAAATTCTCTTATCCTTCTGCCTGTTCATTCTATTTGCAATTTTCCCTCATTCCCGCCCTGTCTTCTCTCTCTTTCTCTGTGCTCTTGAACCAGCATCGCATATACCCAGCTATTTAATTGTAGCTGGGAAATCCGGTTATATGATTTAAACCATTCTTAGTCCATCGGTTTTCTTTTTTTTCCTTTTCTTTTCTTCTTTTTGACCTTTTTATGTATTTTTTTTTTTATATTATTTGCCTTCCCTCCTCCATCTTTTCTCTTAACTTTTTCGTTTTCCCTCATGGTTTGCATGTTACTTGGATTTGTCTGTGCGTTTGTGGGCCTCTGCTCCCTGTGCGTTTGTCTGTCTGTTTTCTTCTCCAGGGGTACCTCAAGAAACAAGCCAAAGTACACATGGTGGAGAGTCCCAAATATCACTACGAGTAGGAAAATAAAATAACCAAGGTCTAAACAAGAGAGACCAAAAGATACATTTCAAAAAACACTCTCCAAAAGGAAAGGCAGTCAAAGAGTTTTCTTGGGTACAGCAGCGCTCAGAGGTGCAGAAAGCATAAGAAGTCTTTAAAGCTAACAAGAGACAGAAAGCTAACTAAAATGATGAAACAAAAGAGCTCTCCTCCAAAGAAACTCCAAGAAGAAATGATAGCTAATGAACTGCTCAAAACAAATATAGCAGCATAACTGAACAAGATTATAGAACAATAATGGTAAAATTAATAGCTGGGCTTGAAAAAAGCATAGGGGACTTCAAAGAAACTATGGCTACAAGCAACATGGAGAATAGAAATTGGCATGATGAATTAAAAAAATGTGATAAATGAGATACATAATAAATTATAGACCTCCAATGCACAGACCGAAAAGGCAGAAAGGAGAATAAGTGATTTAGAAGACACCATTATAGAAAAAGAGGAAACTGAGAAAAAAAGAGACAAACTGATCCAGGAACAGGAAAGAAGAGTTTGAGACCTCAGCGATACGGTCAAACGCAACAATATCTGTATCATAGGAATCCCAGAAGAGGAAGAGAGGGAAAGATGCTGAAGGAGTCCTGGAACAAATTATAGCAGAGAACTTCCCCAACCCGGGGAGAGATGTAAACGTTGAAATACAAGACGCCCAGAGGACTCCCCTCAGATGTAATTTGAATCGATCTTCAGCACGGCATATCATAGTAAAAATGGCAAAATATAAGAACAAAGAGAGAATTTTGAAAGCAGCTAGAGAGAAAAGGGCCCTAACATACAAAGGGAAACCTATCAGAGTAGTGACAGACCTATCTACTGAAACTTGGCAGGCCAGAAAGGAATGGCAGGAGATCTTCAATGTGATGAACAGNCTGATCCAGGAACAGGAAAGAAGAGTTCGAGACCTCAGCGATACGGTCAAACGCAACAATATCTGTATCATAGGAATCCCAGAAGAGGAAGAGAGGGAAAGATGCTGAAGGAGTCCTGGAACAAATTATAGCAGAGAACTTCCCCAACCCGGGGAGAGATGTAAACGTTGAAATACAAGACGCCCAGAGGACTCCCCTCAGATGTAATTTGAATCGATCTTCAGCACGGCATATCATAGTAAAAATGGCAAAATATAAGAACAAAGAGAGAATTTTGAAAGCAGCTAGAGAGAAAAGGGCCCTAACATACAAAGGGAAACCTATCAGAGTGGTGACAGACCTATCTACTGAAACTTGGCAGGCCAGAAAGGAATGGCAGGAGATCTTCAATGTGATGAACAGTAAAAATATGCAGNTCCCCTATGAACCATCAACAGCACTGCTAGAAATTTACCCAAGAGATACAGGAGTGCTGATGCACAGGGGCACATGGACCCCAATGTTCATAGCAGCACTCTCACCAATAGCTAAAACATGGAAAGAGCCTAAGTGTCCATCAACGGACGAGTGGATCAAGAAGATGTGGTTTATCTATACCATGGAATACTACATGGCAATGAGAAACAATGAAATCTGACCATGTGTAGCAACCTGGATGGACCTTGAGGGTGTTTTGCTGAGCGAAATAAGTCAGGCAGAGAAGGACAAATATCATATGTTTGCACGTACTGGAGGATTAGTAGGAACTTAATGGAGGACCATGGGGGAGAAGAAGGGGGGAAATGGTGGGGGAAAGGGAGAGAGGCAAACCATGAGAGACTCTTGAATGCTGAGAACAAACTGAGGACTGATGGATGTGGGGGGGAGGGGGGAGATGGGCATTGAGGGGAGCACTTGTGGGGATGAGCATTGGGTGTTATATGGAAACCAACTTGACAATAAACTATTTGTAAAAAAAAAAAAAAAAAAGGATTACTTGGGACTCAGAGAACTTGGCTTTCATTTCTAGCTCCGCTACACACACTATGTTCTTATAATGTTCCAAACACCATGCTCGTTGCCTTACACCGAGAGACTTAATTCCGTAAATTTAAAAAGGAGAAACCAGTAACTCTTACCACAGGTATGTTGTAGGAATCAATGGTGAGAATACATGTGAAAGCATTTTGCACTCTGAGGAAAAAAACAGCAGCTAAAGACTGGATGGTATTAATTCTAAATTCATCTGACTGTGCCTATTTTACCACATAGTCTATCTAATTTCAGGTAATCCACATCAGCATTTGACAATAAAGTCAAAGTTTTTATGGCCAATACTCCTAAGAGTATTCACTATAAGCTATTTCCTCCAAGGGCAGAGTGTGACATTGGGTGTATGGAACCTTGCTCCCAAAGCCCCTGCCTGCTGCTTTCCCTGCAGAGGTCCGACATGAGGAAGAGAGATGTCAGGAGAATCTGTCTTTGCTTGTACCAGCTAGATAGCAGCTGTCAGAATAACTCTCAAACTGCTGGGGGGAGGGAGGGAAGGGTGAACATGTAATTAAAAAAGAGCAAAGGTGTGGGAATTTCAGAATATTCATTCATCCTGGTGCTCTTCTTTGCCATTCACTGATCTCCTTATTCACTGTCCTCTCTGGAGCAGCTGTGCCTGGCTGCCCCAGAAATGTGTGTTCCAATATTATGGATAAGAAAAGGCTAATCCACCATTTTATTCAACCAATATTTACTTATAACATGCTTCTGATGTACCAGGTGCTATGCAAAGATATGAAGGATATATCTGTGAGCAAAACCAAAACATTCCTTGCCTTTTATTCATTTACCAAAGATGTCTTGACTATCAGCTGTATGCTGGACAGTGTTTTAGGAACTAGAGCAATAATAGTGAAGAGACACAATCCCTGCTCTCACATTTCTTAAAGATTGCATTTCAGTGGGTGAAAGTGATTGTAGACTGACTATGTAATTGAATGTTTCATTACAATTATAGTACATGCAATGAAAAAACAGTACAGGGCACCACTGGAGCATTTTACAGGGGACCTGACATGGAGTGAAAAGTCAGGGAAAGTGGCTTGAAGATGAAATTCCATCTAAGATCCAACAGCTGAGTAGGGGATAGTTGAGCAGAGGGGTAGAGGAGGAAAGCTCCTGGAAACTAAAAAATGTCTCAAGTTCCTGAGGCAAGATGGTCATGGAGCTTCAGAGAAATGAAAAAAGGCCAGTGTGGCTGGAGTGTGGAGAAGGAATACTGGAATGACAACATTTAAGGCTGAATAACAGAGTAGGGCTTAATTACTCTGGCCACATAAGGCACGTTAGAGATTTTGAAATTTATGCCATGGAAATGGGAAATATCTAAGGGTTTTTATAAGGAAACTTACATAATAAAATCTATGTTTTAAATACCAATACCTGTATACTATGGGAAATTGATTGGTAGGAGCTGTATTGGATGTGGAAGAATTATTTTTTTTAAGTTTACTTATTTATTTTGAGGGGAGTCAGAGAGAGAGAATCTCAAGCAGGCTCCATGCTCAGTGTGGAGTCTGACACAGGGCTCAAACTCATTAACCATGAGATCATGACCTGAGCCAAAATCAACAGCCGAATACTCAATCAACTGAGCCACCCAGGCACCCCTGGATGTGAGAGAAGTATTACAAGAGACCCAGCCAGAAACACTGTTGAATAAGACCTAACAGTCGCTGTGAATATGGGGGCAAAGGGAGAAGTGAGGGCATTTGAGAGATGTTTAAGTGATAGAACTTTTCTGAGTTATTTTATGAATTATTGCCATTAAAAAAGGTTACTTCCTTTTGTAGAGTTTTAGGTGTTTGTGGACTTTAAGAGAAAGCCCAAAATGTGGGCTAGACCTAAGAGGTAGAGACAAAGTAGCAGAGGAATATTTAGGGGTATTATCAGTTGAACTGTGTCCCCCACAAAAGACATGTTGAAGTCCTGACCCTTAGTACCTCGGAAAGTGGCCATATTTGTAAACAGGCTCATGGCAGATGCACTTAATAGAGATTATGGTGAAGTAGGGTGACCTCCTAGTCCAATATATATGACTGTGTCCTAGTAAGAAGAGGGGATGACAGTGTCACAGACACAAGAAGGGAGACCACCTGACAGCAGCTATAAGCCAAATAATGCCTGAAGCCTCCAAGGCTTAAAGAGAAAAAGAGTGTCTTATGCTATAGGCTAGAAGAGAGTATATCATGAGGGATATCTTAAGTTCACACTTTCAATCCCTAGAACTGTGAGAGAATACATTCCTATAGTTTTAAGCCACCCTCTTTGTGGCACTTTATGACATGAGCCCTAAGAAACTAAGACAAGGAGCCATTGGCAACTGATTGTCACTGAAGCCAAAGTTGTGGCAAGATCCCCCACAAAGGCAACATGGAGTAGAGAGTGAGCATCCATGCTCAGGATATCACTTCAGGTAGAGACAATGAGATGACCAAGTGGACAGAGAAGAAGCCACAGACTCCCAAAAGATGTCTGTGGTGTTTGGCATATGAAGTGACAGAGAGTTAAGCTTAGAAGTTCAGCCAACTGGTCCCAAACCTCTGAGCACCATAGTCAACAGGCAGATGAGGATGTAAAGACAAGCCCACCTACCCACAAACCTGCTGGGGTCTACTTCCTGAAACTTAAGTCAGAGAGGACAAGCCTTTTTGCTTTTGACCTTAAAAAGATCTTGCTTTTAGCTTAAAATTAAAATACACAGTGTATATGTCAAACTTTTAATATCCAAAGTTAATTTGAGAATTAAAATTCTCATCTCATTAGTTACACAAAAATACGAATTTTTTTTCAGTCATAATATTGAGACTTTCAGCAGGTAAGTAGAGGTTATCAACTCTGTCTCAAAGTAGAGTTGCCTACAATGTTTCTTTAAAATATCAATTCCTAGAGCCTAATTCCAGATAATTCTGATTCATTTGGTGTCAAGTATGATCCAGGTTTCAGTATTCTTAAGGACTCCCAAGAGGGCTGTCCTTGTAGCTAAGGCTGAGATCCAATGGAGAAGAACCAGGGGCCCTCCTCCATTCTAGATCAGTAAGTTATTGCTTTTTTTATTTTTAAGTTTTTATATATTTTTGAGGGAGAGAGAGAGAGAAAGAGAGAGCGCAAGAGAGCATGCAAGTGAGCAGAAGGGCAGAGAGAAAGGGAGAGAGAGAGAGGAGAGAGAGAGAGAGGAAAGAGAGAGAGAGAGACAGAGAGAGAGAGAGAGAGAATCCCAAGCAAGCTCTGCACTGTCAGTGCAGAGCCATACTCAGAGCTTGAACTCATGAACCATGAGATCATGACTGGAGCTGAAATCAAGAGTTGGACGCTTAACCCACTGAGCCACCCAGGCACCCCAGTGACTTATCGCACTTATCTGTACACTAACAATGTTTACAAATTCCCCTTTTTCTTAGAGTAAAACTAACCTGTATGTATTATGCCTGCACATTTATATGTCTGTTTAGGTGGTTATAATTGTCTATAGGTATATACTGTACAGGTTCATTGATTTCCTGATTTATTCAATGAACATTAATTGAGGATCTGTAAGGTTTCCAGTATTAGAGAAAGTGTTACAAATAAGATTTAGGCCCCCATCCCATAAAATTAAGGCTGGTGTAGAAATGGGATGAGAAACAATGATTTTTAATATATAATAATATTAGGATGAGAATAATTCTGACAGGGTAGAAACTATATCTAAAAGCCAATCAGCAGCATGTCGATGGGCAGTGTGCTAGGCAGGGTCCCAGAGGAGGCTGCGTTGCCTGGACCTTTCTCTCCTTTCTCTTGATAGCTCACTTTCAGCAAAACAATTTCCACCCAGCACAAGTTGCCACACATGTTGGCAAAGCAGAGCACATAATTAAACAAAGGCTTGTAAAACAAACAGATGCAGGTTCAACTCTAAGCTCTGCTACTTCCAGGTGAGGGGCTGCAGCAAACTTTCACCTCTCTGAACCTCCTTGCACAAGTGGAATGACCGTGTTAATGGGAAAAGTTTACTGAGTTAGTACCTATTCTTTGGGTTATGATAATTATTATTTTAAACTAAACTAAAACTCATAAAAGATACTACCTATATCTAATATTCTTCTGTATATCCATAAACAAAGTAGTAAATTCGACTGGAGTTTAATAAATGTTTGATGATGTATTGACATGTTCATGAAATCTGTAACAAGGTATTGGAAAGTTCATTAGTTCATCGAACTAATGATATTATATGGTTACCACATATAAATCCTTGCGAGGAAGGGATCTCAGGGAAAGACTGATAGAGAACTCCCAATCCTTGGCCCTTTCAGAGAAATTCTCCCCTTACCTTTCTCATTGGTTAAGAGGTAGTGGTTACATTTTGTTTGAAAAATGGTGTTCTTAAGACACAAGCTTGGGGATAATGGAAAAGGTAGCATCTGGATTACCTAACTATTGCAACTGTTTTATGTAGTTTTGGTCATGCTACAATCACATGGTGCTTAGCTACCGCTACCAGCTCTTGGGCAGGTCACCTGGGGTGTCTCACTTAGCTCTATGTTTAATGGGCTGCCGTGAAGCCCCAAATACTTTCTAACCATGATATCACCCCTAGACAACTTCCTTTGGATACACTGACTTGCTACAGGTCCCTGACCCTTCCCTTACTTCCTACATGTAAGAGGGCTGTTCCACTGAGCTCTGGCAGTTAGTAACTGTAAGGCGAAGGTGCTGAGAGGCCAGTGCCCCCACAGTAGGGACTGTGGAGGGTAGACCCAGGAAATAGGGGAGAAAAGACAGGTGTCTTATTTGTCCAGTGACCACACTGCTCACTCCTGTACAATCCAGATGCTGGAGGGGCTTCAAAAGGGCCTACTTTGAGCCAACTCCATGGCTAATTTCACTGTCTCCATATGGTTTGTTTTTCCCTGGAGGGCCATGATTAAATTTCAACTCCCTACTCACCTCTCCTCAGCGCCTACTCCTAAGAACTGGGATGAAGGTGATCACTTTAGTATGTTTTCGTTTTTTTTTTCTTTTCTTTTCTTTTCTCTTTTCTTTTTTTTTCTTTTTAGTTTTAATTTGTTCATAAGAATCATGCAGGAAACACTGGCATTGATGAGATTTTCTCCCAGAGGTACTATTGATTAGCTTATTTGGCACAAAATGTGGGCATTATTAAAAGAGCTACATGAGAAATAATTGCATCCAGGGGGGATTGCATGTACTTTCAATTTACCCATGACCTGATGCAAAAATTGGCTTATTTTATCATTATAATAACCAACAAGCTTGGCTTCTTAACTGAAACTGGATTTTAAATCTGGACATATGGTTATACATTTTTAAAAGTTTTACTCTCACAACTTGAAAAGAGTCTCAGGATATGCTTAAAAAAAGGATGTAACCCTTGAAATTATTCAAGGGAACAACCCATTGTTGCTGTGATGCTGGCAGGGAGGATGGTGGTGATATATAGGAAAGGCTATTCTCGGCAGAAACTCCATGATGGATCCCCTTCCATTATCAGCATAATGCCCCAGCTTGGGCTCTAAAATGTTTTAATTCCTAGTCATGGAATAAAATGTGCTGCATTAGCTTTTACTCTTATGTGTAATTGCATTTGCAGCCATCTGGACTGCTGAAGTCAGAGCAAGAACACTATGAGATGGAGGGCAGATCTGACCCAAAGACGATAGTTATGAGCCGTTTAAAATATGGTGAACACATCATTTTAAAATGGCTATTTCTGTGAAAACCCACTGGCCTCTAGATAAAGAGACTTCAAATTTAGTACCAAATCTTACTCATAGCCTGGGGTAAGACATTAACAGTAGAAACAGACACTTAAGACAATGAATATGTATCTAAAATTAAAAGCTAGTTATATGCTTAATGGAAACCCTAAAAGTCATCATTAATGTCAGAGGGAATATCAGAATGTCCACTATTTCCACACTTAGCTTTAAACAAAGACATGCCAATGCAATTAGGAAAAAGAAAAAGCAGCAATAAAGGTGTATGATTGAAATCACGAAATGTTTCCATGATCTTGTGGATGACAAATGGTTGTTATTTTACAAAACTCAAGACAGCTTTTATAAAACTTATCAAAAATTTTAACAAATTATATAATTAAGATTAAAATTAAGTTTTCTTATATATAAACTATAACCATGAAAAGATATAATGGAAGAAAAGATTTAACTCATAATGCCACCCCCCAAAATAAAATAGTTTAAGCTTAACTTGAGAAGTGCATAGAATCCATATGAAGCAAAGTATAAAACTACCAAGAAACATAAACTGAGATTTAATTGCATGCCATATTCTACCATAAGAAAACTCAATATTGAAAAAATATATGCAAATTTCCCCCAAAACTAATATACAACTTTCACATGAACAAAATTAAAATACTAATGAGATTTTTTTTTTAGTAACATGGCAAATGATGTTAAAGATTTTCAGAAAGAATGAATATAAAATACTATCCCAGAAAATTCTGAGAAAGTATAGAATGAAAGAGCTCAAGTCCAAATACATATTAAACAATATTATTAAGTTGTCATGATTAATATGGTTTGGCACTGTTTTCCATATTGGAGTTAATACATGAAAAATTACATTAGGGTAACTGGCTAATGCTTTGGGGGGAAAAAAGCTTTTCACCCCCAGATGATTCTTTATATCAATCAATAAATAAATGAAGTCCTAGAAGGAAGTGCGTGTGTGTGTGTGTGTGTGTGTGTGTGTGTGTGTAATTATTGTAACTCAGAGTCATAAAAATATTTCTGAGCAGAATAAGAACACTTTGAAGCCATGGGAGAAAATATTGATAAATATTAGTACTTAAAAATATATAACTTCTCCATTGCAAAAAACAGAGTCAAAAAATGAATGGAACAAATCCATGTATACCACAATAAAGAGAAATTCTTTAACCTATAAAGAGTTTCAGAACAATTGATGAAGAAAGATAAAAGAATGGGCAAAATATATATATATATATACACACACACATACATACACACACACACACACACACACACACACACTTTGGGCAATATATAGAAAGATGAGCAATATATATATGTACATATATATTCATAGAAAGAGAAAAATGGTTAAAAAGACATGAAAGAATATATTCAAATCCACTTGCAATTAAAGCAATGTATATCAAAACAAGATACCATTTTCAGGATACAGAAACCTGGTGTATTTCTATGCACCAATAATGAAGTAGAAGAAAGAAATTTTTTAATCCCATTTACAACTGGACCAAAAATAATGAAACATTTAGGAATATACTCAATCAAGGAGGTGAAAGACCTGTACTTTGAAAACTTAAAAGACTGATGAAAGAACCTGAAAATGGCACAAAGAAATGGAAAGATATTCCATGCTCATGGATTTGAAGAATACTGTTAAAACGCCCATAATACCCAAAGCAATCTACAGATTTAATGCATTCCCTATCAAAATACCAACAGCATTTTCCATAGAATTAGGTAGAATAAGAAATCCTAAAATTTGTATGGAATAATAAAAGACCTTGAATAGTCATAGCCATCTTGAAAAGAACAGAATTGGAGGTATTACAATCCCAGATTTCAAGATATACTACACAGCTATAATAAACCAAATAATATAGTACTGGCACACACACATAAAAAAAGACACATAGATCAATGGAACAGAATAGAAAGCCCATAAATAATTCTACAATTATATGGTCAACTGGTCTTCAACAAAGCAGGAGAGATTATCCAATGGGAAAAAGAATCTCTCTTCAACAAATGGTTTTGGGAAAACTGTACACCTACATGCAAAGAATGAAACTCAATCACTTTCCTACACCACACAAAAATAAGCTCAAATACATCAAAGTCCTAAATGTGAAACCTAAAACCACAAAATTCCTAGAAGAGAGCATAGGCAGTAATTTCTCTGACATCAGCAGTAACAACATTTTTCTAGATAGGTCTACTAAAGGTCTACTAAAGGTCTACTAAAGGTCTACTGAAACAAACTACTGAGATTACACCAATATAAAAAGCTTCTGCACAGATAAGACAACAGTCAACTAAACTAAAAGTCAGCCTACGGAATGGGAAAAGATACAGTAAAACTTGGGATTGTGAGTAACTTGTGAGTACTCTGAAAGATGAGCAAACGTTTCTAATAAATTTTAACTTGATAAATGAGCAATGTCTTGCAATACAAGTAGTATGTAACACTAAATAAACATCACATGATCTCAACTGAGTCAATGGTTCTTCTCTCTCTCTCTCTCATTCACTCACTCACTCACTCACTCACTCACTCACTCACTCTCTGCGAAATTGTAGGGGATCATCTCCCAGCTCAGATGCTCAGTCTCAGGCCATGGTGTTTGTCAGAAATCAGTGATTTTTCAGATCATTGGAAGGTGCCCACAACTGGCTCTAGTAATCTTTTGTCACTTCAAAGCACTTATGGACAGTCCTTGGGTTTTCCATACAAGAGTAAGCTTAGGAATGGTTTTCTTCATTCTAATCTGGCTGCCTCCATACACAGACCCTTTCCTCTGCTGACTTATTTCCAGTCACATAAATACAGTATATGACAAGAGTTTATTAATACTATACTATAGTGAACAGAATGTGAACATATACAATGGCCCCCATGCAGAAAAAGGTTGAAAGAAAGGCAATAAGAAGAAGATGATTACGGTGGACGTTAAGAAGGAAATCATCAAGAAGCAGGAACGAGGTATGCAAGTGGCTGAAATTGAAAGATTTTATAAGAGGTCTATATTGACCATCTGCACAATATTAAAGAAGAAAGAAGAAATAATGGGGCTAGATGAAGCAAAAGCAGTCAAGTGAGATTAAGGAGATGTATAAAATGTGGGAAACAATGCAAAATTCTATAGAAGAGCACGACCCAAATAAGGCTGAAGAGTGCAAGCAACGAATCTGTTTAATGACAATACAATGTTACATTTCCATGAAATCCTCAAAAGGAGGCAAAAGCAAGTGTCACTGGACAGGCTCCTTGTTAAAGTTGCACAAAAAGAAAAACACTCCATTGAGCCAACAGATAGCAGTGATTCCATTAGTGATAGTGAAAGTATTCCTACACAATAACCCTCCTCTCTCTTGTCTCCCTACATCAGCCCTGAACATTCTCAAAGGTAAGTGCAGATTAATTTGTCTATTTTTCTTTATATTTTGCATTTTCTTTATTATTTTGTATTATAGTACAGTATTGTAATCATTTTATATGAATATTTTTGGGTTATGGAACAAATAATCTGAGTTTCCATCATTTCTTAAGTGGAAATTTGCTTTGATATACAAGTGCTTTGGATTACAAGCATGTTTCTGGAATGAATTATGCTTGCAAACCAAGGATTTACTGTATTTCCAAGTGATATATCTTATAAAGGGTTAGGAGCCAAAATATATAAAGGACTTCTACAACTCAACACCATGAACAGACATTTCTCCAAAGAAGACATACAGATGGCCAACAGACACATGAAAAGATACTCAGCATCACTCATCATAAGGGAAATGCAAATCAAAACTACAATGAGCTATCACCTCACACCTGTCAGAATGGCTAAAATCAAAAACACAAGAAACAAGTCTTGGTGAGGATGTGAAGAAAAAGGAACCCTGGTATACCACTGGTGGAAATGCAAATTGGTACAACCACTGTGGAAAACAGTATGGAGACTCCTCAAGTAAGTAAAAGTAGAATTACCATGTGATCCAGTAATTCCACTACTGGGCATTTGATAAAATAATATGAAAACACTAATTTGAAAAGAAATATGCACTCCTATGTTTACTGCAGCATTATTTACAAGTCAAATTATGGAAGCAACATAAGTGTCCATAGATAGATGAAGAGATAGAGAAGTGATATACATATACAATGGAATATTACTTGGTCGTAAAAAAGAATGAAATCTTGCCATTTGCAGAACATAGATGGATCTAGAGAATATAATGCTAAGTGAAATAAATCAGAGGAAGACAAATACCATATGATTTCACACATATGTGCAATTTAAGAAAAAGAAAACAAATGTGCAAAGTAAAAAGAGACAAACCAAAAATGAGACTCCTAACTATAAAGAATGAACCAGTGGTTACCAGAGGAGACATGGGTGGGTGATGGGTAAAATAGGTGAAGGAGATTAATAGTACTCTTACCATGATGAGTACTGAGTAGTGTATATAATTGATAAGTTGCTATGCTGGACACCGGAAACTAATATAACACTGTATGTTAACTCTCTGGAATTAAATGTACTATAAAATAAAGGCAGATAGAATAAAGCTAAAATCCACCTACCATCCTCTTATCACTTAGAGAAGGCTCTTCTGAAAAAGTTAGAGCACATCTTCTTCTAATTCGCTAAGTGTATATATCTATATTATTTGTGAGACCATATCATACTTACTATTTTATATCTTTTTATATTGATTTATCATAAATATATATATTTATTTATATAAATGGCAATCTAAATATTCTGAAGTTAGGAAATTCTATGAGATTATGTCTGTATTTGGTATCTGTTCTATGATGTTTAACTGAAACACAATACTTTTTCACAAAATTTTAAGTCCCAGATTTTTTCCTTGTCATTGTCCTCAGTCATATTTTCTTTTATTGTTTCTATTCTCCCTGTTCATACTCTCTGGGATCCCTGTGATATGTAAATTTAAACCTATTCATTTTCATCTGTGTCTTTTTCTTCTGATTTCCTAGAGAATTTCTCACATTTGCTCTTCTAACTCACCAATTTGATTTGATACAGTGTCCAATTTGCTATTCAGTAGTCCCACTGGTGTTTTTAATTTGACGACTCTGATTCTCATTTCCATCTGATCCTCCTGACTTTTTCCCTCAAGGTCATCATGTTGCAGTGAACTCTGAGCTTGTTGAGAACACACATTTTCCATTTCTTGAAGTAACATATTTCACTTGGAGGCCATTGCTCTAGTGTTTAAGGGTGACCTCTTTTTCATTTTGTTTTGTGTTTAAAACTTGTACTATTTGTTAATAGGCCTTGCTTCCCTCCCCATATCCCATTTTCTCTTTTCCATAAAGAGCAAACTAGTGTAGCCATTACCAGTTTTTAGCCAAATAGAAAATGGGTTGGTGCCTGTCAGAATTTTGTGTCAATGCTCTAGAAATATTAAGAAAGAAGATCACATATAAAATAAATTATAATCTTCCAGTGCAGCTCAAGGAGCCTCAACACAGTGGTGGTGACACAGCTGGGCCTGAAGGAGCTCTGGCTCCCTGTGAAGTGTGTCTCCACATGGTGGAAGGCTGCCCAGAAAGCATAGACCTGGCACTTCTAGGCCTCTGCAGTGTTTGGACAATAACAGTAGAGACAAAACCTAGAGCCATCCCATTGCCACTGGTGCCAAATGACCTGAAAGTTATAAGGGTGGGAGTCAGTTGTACTGTCTTGCCTTCCAGCTCTTTCCCATATCAGATAAAGTATGAGGTTCTTCCTTCCTCCATCACATCTACTTCCTTTCATGATGCTTCTCTGCTCAGAGAGGAGCCACATGCTCATCCTCTAACATTCTATAGTAGGGAGCCATGTTTATATTCACAAAAATTCCTTAAATTCCTGCCATGCAGTTGACACCTTTTCCTTGATCCCAAGGCTAGTACAAGGCTTTTCATAATTTGTATATTTTCTATTCATTATTTTAATATGGGAGGGGGAGATATGTCATCATGTCTTGAACGTGAATGACTCGTCTCCATTAATTCTCAATTTTCTCTTCTCTTACATTTCATTGCCATCAGAAATAGAATAGTTATAATTATCTTCATTCCATCCCTCTGCCCTTCACTTATTGGCATCACTTGAAAAATCTCCTGTCTTGGTAGAAGAATTGTCATTTTTATTCCACCTTCATCGAAAACACACTGGGGATTTTCCTCAAATAATTTATTAAACTGTATTTAAAATAAGATAAGTTACCCATTTGATTTCTCACTATTTTTATGCATCTAAACTTCATCTTAGTTTGAATTTATATTTAGTATTTTAGTATCTTTTAGTAATTACATCCACATCTGATGAGATGTGGAAGAAGCTCATATTTATTAGATTGTAAATTATTATGCATGTGCAATTTTGATTAGCAAAATGCACCAGAGTGTTGTTATGGATTAATAAGGGGGAAAATGTAAGGTATTACCCAAGACAAATGACTTGAAATTTTAGTTCACAAAAGTAATGGAAATAAATGGCTTGATTGTCATATATGTTAAATTACAAAAAGAATTATTGCTAACATCTCTGTACTGTGGTAACCTGGCTCTTGAGAGCACTTGAATGGTACTTTGGTATTTTTCCCCAAGAATATGCAATTTATAGCTGACTAAACCACCTGTATCATTTTTCCATTAGCTACACTGAATGCATATTTATTTAAATATATATGTATACATATATTCTATATATCCACATATGTATGTATTTGGCTATGAATGTAAATATATACATAAAAGAATATAAAAACAATATTCCTAAGCATGACTTAATATGGTCTGGGCTTGGTGAGTTGGAAATGGGGTTAGGGATATTGCTATGAGTTCAGCAGGGCAGTAACTGAGTTATAAGATAATTATTCCTCTTCAATGGCTCTCACCATGACAACTCAGTTCTGAAATTCAACTATTATTCAGCTCAAATTATTGTCAAAGTTTAAAGCTTGAATTTTATTGACCTCCTTCTGATGTCTATGACATCTAATCATCTGGGTATATGAAACCAGATTGTTAACAGCAAGAGCAGCTCAAAAGATTCTTTGCTGTACACACCTGGACAGTTCCTTTGTTAAGTCCAAATGATGATTCAGTCTCTGGGTTTTGTTATACATGCACCATCTTGGGGCAAAAATTGAACATGGCATTCCCATCTTCCTCACTATCATGCTGCAAATCTTTCACAGCCCAAACATCTCAGTTTGTTTTATAGTTAAATATAGGTTATCTTATTACAAACTGCTAATCCCTGCTCAACGTTTACCCCCCCCAAAAAAAGAAAGAAAAAAAAAAAAGAAAAAAGAAAGAAAGGAAGAAAGAAATAAAAGAAGGAAGAAAGAAAAAAGACAGAAAAGAAAAACAAGAAGAGTAAGACCAAGAAATATATAGGAGCCATTAGATTTTAGTGCCAATAACTCTCACAAATTATCCCCACCCCACCCCAACTTAAAATTATATGGGCAAGCATCCTATCCACTTAACCTATTATCTGATTTTTGTCCCACCTCTAGAATTAAAAGAAAAGTGTTGTTTTCAATCTCAGATATTATTCCTCAACCCCTAACTCTGGTCAGTATTAAACAGTATATTAGTTTTCTAGTGTTGATATAACATGCCATCAACTAGGTGGCTTAAAGAACAGAAATTTATTTTTTCACAATTCTGGGCTAGAAGTTCAAGTTCAAGGTGTTAGCAGGTTTGGTTTCTTCTGAGGCCTCTCTCTTTGGCTTGCAGACAATTTCCTTCTCACTTGTCCTCACATGGTTGCCCTCTGAGTTGACTGGGTCCTAAACTCTTCTTCAAATAAGGACACCAGTCATATGGGGTTAGAGCCTACCCATATGGATTCTTTTTACCTTAATTACCTCTTTAAAGACCCTACTTCCAAATACAGTCATATTCTAAAGTACTGATGATGAGGACTTGAACATACAAATCGGGGGGAGGGATTACAATTTGCAAGACTAGTAAAGGAACCAAAAATAGCTTTAAGGTATTCGTTTTATATTTACTATCACAGTAATACTATTCGTCATACAAAAATACATAGACTACTTCTCTAATAAATTGACACAGTCATTGGTGAGACCATACATATGCATTAGAAAGATTAATAATCAGAGAGTATCCCAATGAGTGGTGAGAGCTATGGAGTTACTCGGTTTCTCCCAGGGAAAGATAATATCCTGTCTTTCCCTATAGCAAGCTAGCTATCTAGAAAGGGGAAACAGTTCCATAAACTATAACTAAGTCTGCCAATTACTCTCAATATTTGATGCTGTGAAAATTCAAAGAAAGGAGCTTTTTCTTCCGAGTTGTTGATGAAAGGAGAACTTAGAAGAGTTTTGCTGAAGAGGTGATGGGGTGGGTGGTTACTAGCCAAGAGAAAGTCAAATCAGTTGAGAATGAGGCATGTTCAGTGTATGCCCATGAGTAGAGCTCCTAGTGTTTAGGCTATTGGGAATATAGGTCTAGAGATCAGAAGAATAGTGCCCAGCATAAGAAAAATAGGATACGGGTGAAGTAGAAGCTATGGGCAAGAATGAAGAGAATGTAAAAAAGAGTAGCACTGAGGACAGACTTTGAGGAAACATTCATATGCAGGAGTCAAACTGTGGTAGAGAAGCCAGTGGAAGGAACTCATCAAAGGGATACACAAGAGGTAGTTATGCCGAGCACGGCAGATGTAAAAGGTAGCCAAAGTCAAGGAGAGCAATCACTTGAGAAGAAGGTGAATAATAAACTGTAAGCAACTGAAGTTGTTAGGTGTCCAATGCTTCAGAAGATCAAACAGGGTCCCCACCATAAAGAGACATCAGCTTTAGCAACTAGGAGGTTACAGGTGATCACACAGGCTTGGTTTTAAAGGAATAACTATGCTAGAAGCTAGACTGGAAAGAATTAAGAAGCAAATGGTCCCTGGAGACATGGAGATTAGTAGGGTCAACCCTTGTGAAGTAGCAGCACTGAAAGGAAAAGTGTAACTGCCCAGCTGGAGGTGGAGGGCAGCAAATCCATGAGAAAAGGATAAGGAGTTAGATTTGGTGACCTCCAACAGAGCTGGATTCTGTGCAAGAAACTGTAAATATGTCTCTTCTGTCAGTCCTCTCAACAACCTGGTACCCTAATTTGACCATGAGGAAACCAAAGCTCAGAGTGTCTGAGTTTGAATAATTGGTAAATGGAATGATTGAGACTCAATTCTAAGCTATAGTTGCCAGCATTTTATGTCTCTTTGTATTAGTGGAATCTCAAGTACTGGGGAGAAAAGGATAATTAAAATATGGGGCATCGGAATCTTCTGAGACTCTTAGAATGTCTATGAGAGGAGCTAAGGAACAGGGGATGCCCGGGCAGATAAAAGGAATTACTCTATCAAGTTTCATGTGTGATTCTGTGAATGTAAAATTCTCTAGGAATTTGAGGTTACAACCACCTAAGTGATATGATTTGTGGTGTCCAGGACAGGCCACCGTCAGTGTTGGAGACTCTGGACTCCTGGTGTGACATTAGATGTCCTGATGCTACACACCCTTCCGGGTGATTCCTAGATGGTGGTTTAGGGGTTTGTGAAGCAGGACCACATTCTCTCTCTACTCCATTCACTGAATCTGTCATCCAGAGGGACAGCATGGAGCTAGTTTAAAGGACTGGACTCTCAACCAGATTCCCTGAGTTTGAGTCTCAGTTCTGCCACTTACCAGATGTGTAACCTGTACCATTGGGCAAGCAATTTAACATGTTTTTCCCTATTTAATGGGGGTAGTTATATGAAACAATTGTTATGATAATTAAGTCTCCTAACGTTTGTAAAGTGCAAGTGCATTTGTTAAATAAATAAGTCTGTTACTGACAATGGTTCAGACAACTTCTGTACTTAAGACTTGGCAGAATATAAGGAATAAGAATACACCTTTTAACCATTTCCAAATATATAATATATATTCTAACCATTTGCAAATATGTTTTCATAATTTCCCATTAAATTTCTACAGTGTTTTGTTATCCTCATTTTAGATGGGCAAACTGAGGTCAAAAACGACAGGTGACATGCCAGAAGCAAGCCAAGCAAGTCTTTGAGGGGGCCAGGCTGAGGTCTCCTGACTCCTCTTCCAAAGTTTGTCAGCTCAGATAGACAGCTTCAAAATCTCTCTGCTGCTTCCTGCTGAGCTGGTGGTGTTTGGCTTTTATATCTAGCCTACCAGATGGCAGATCCTCAAGTATAAATGCTTTGAAGCAGTGTAGTGGGCAGAATAATGACCCCTCCAAAGAGGTCTATATATCATAATCCCCAGAACCTGTGAATAAGTTGGATATGTTACCTTATAAGGCAAAAGGACTTTGCAGATGTGAGTAATTTAGAATCTTAGGATGGGGAGTGTTCTGACACTAATACCAACTGACATGGGGTGGACTGCAATTCAGTTCTGGTCCTAACCACCCAGAGTTAATGTAGACACCACAATTTAAAAAGCACCGTACCCAACAAGACTACTGTCACTTCAGACCAACTGGCTACAAATCTAGGGGGTTCTCGTGACTTTCTCAGGTTCAATGATGTGCTAGACTGACTCACAGAACTCAGGAAAGCACTCTCCTTAATTATAGTTTTATTATTAAACCCATTTTGGATTTCGGTCCTCCATAACATCAAAATAATAAGTTTGTGTTCCTTAAGTCTCTAAGTTTGTGGTAAGTTGTTAGAGCTTCAAAAGGACATGATAATATAGTACTCACAATGCAATGGTTAGGAGTACAGGCCCTGGAGCCAGACTGCCTAGGCTGGAGTTCTGATTGTTCCACTTGCCAACTATGCAGCCTTGGCCAAGTTACCTATTCTTCCCTCTCCTTAGTATCTTCATCATACTGCATACAGCTGTTGTGAAGGCTCACTTTTTTACATTTAAAATGCTTGGAACAATAACTAAAACTTCGTAGACCTTCAGTATTATTTGATGTACAATGCTTAAAATGTATGAAACTACTCAAGCAAAAACCCTAATAAGATTTTCTAACTCTCCCTGGGAATTCTGATCCTGACCAACATCCTCCCTGCAGTTTTGCAGCCTAAAGTCCCCTTCTGCTGGAATCTTGATTCTTTATCTTGTTAAAATCAATCATTTTTTTCCCTTCTCCTTTCTCTGTCTGAAAAAGAGCCAGGCAAATCACTGAGTATGCGAAACCTCTGCCTTTGGACCCTGACTTCCCTGGCTTCACTTTTCAGAGGTGACCCACACATGTGCTCCCCTGTTGCTGCAATTCATTCTCCTCTGCACTACTCTAGGTTATGATGCCCTGGTGATTGCTGAGGCAGCTGTATGCCTTGACCCCCAGCACCGTCCTCTGGGCTCTATCAGCTGTCAGCATGGTAGAGCCTCCAGTGGTTGCACTCTGATGGGTTCAGCCATTCCTTGGTGTTACACACCCACTGAAGTAGAGAGGTCCTATTCTGGGCACTTCAGTTAAAACTGAGCTTCAGGAAGCAATAGAATTTGTGAGGAAAAGGTGCTTTAAAGTTCACCTTGGCCCACCATCTCATTTTAGAGGTAAAGAAAATATAAACTCGAGAGAACAGACTTAATCTTAAATCATCAAAATTGTTTTCTTTCTTTTTTTTTTTTTTTGGTCTAAGTCCAAATATAGGCACTGGTTTAATCCCCATTTTATCGTCTGCCACAGGTTTGAGCTTTGCAAGAAAGTATCACTAAGCCTCCTAAAAGGCTGTCCTAAAGACCAATCTTTACAGTTTGGCTCTCACACTGTTGGTCTGTGGAAGGAGTAGGCCACGGACTGATTCCTGACAGTCAACCTAACATTTCATTCTGGTCCTCAAGCTACGAATGATTCAGAGCGATGGGCAGCCAGCACAATCAAGGGCCACAGCTGGGCCCATAAAAGCGAGGTATAGGACATTTGATGTAGAGTTTAAGTGGTAAAGAGAGAGTTCTAACTATACATATAAACAATAAATAAAATTTTGGTTCCTAAATTTGATTTTGAGTACAGGATTCATTTGAGCACAAGCTGCTGCATGAGTGGTTGGTATAGCTTACCAATAGGAAATGATAAGGCAGCACATGGTTCTCTGCCTTCTGCCCTGGGAAGAAGCAAGACTATCTCTCTTCAGACACCCGACTGATAGGTAAATGGAAGTTCACAAGGAGCAATCTGCTAAGACTATAGAGAAGATAACAAACAAGTCACTAGGGTACCTCTGAGAGTCACATTGATGAGAAAACTGAGGCACAGAGAGATCTGCTGTATTGTACCCCTTATGAACTGCCACTGGTCTCCTTCTGATTGGAGGATAAAGTCAAAGCAGCTTGTTAAGGCTACCAGCCCTACTAGCTACTTGTTTTTTCTATTTTATTGTCCAGCATTTTCTCTGTACACATTCCCCTCAGCCACCCTAATAAATGATCATTCTTGAAACTCACCAGAACTTCCAACTTCCCTGGGCATTCCCCATTATGACACAGCACCCCAGAATATCCTCCAAAGACCAGATTATCCTTTTCCTCACCCAACTCAAAAAGCTCAACTTATCCTTCATGAGCCAGCTCAGATGTCACCTCCCCTAAGCCTTCCTTGACCTTTGTGACAGTCCCTTCTACTATGACCCCACAGATCTCTGTTCATTACTGCTGATCACTTATCTCACTTATTTACTGGAGTAATGTTACATGACTTTTTGAGCTCCCAAAGAACAGGAAATATACTTTCTCTTCTCCTTTGTAACCCCAGTTCCCAGCATGGGGTAAGTTCCTGATCTATGCTTACTGAATGGATAAATGAGCTTCAGAAACTAATGTTTATTGACTTTCAACCACGGTGATAGACTGTGCTAAGTGTTGCACCCACATTCTCTCTATCACTGTATGGACACTATATCTGGGCCACTCTGTAGGCACAAGGCCAGGCCTGACCCATGAAAGCCTTGCTCCTTTTCTGTCATTACTTTCCCAGGACCACTAAAGAGTAAGGGTAAGGGAGATGGTGCAACACAACTGCCCAATTCTGAAAACCTACAACGTCTCTCCAAGAATCCAAGTGCACATAGTAGATTGCTGTGACCTCCTCCTGACCCCTTATTTCCCTGAGGTGTATCTTTATCTGGAAAAATGCATCCTTTCATCACTAGAGCAAGCTAACCATGCTCCCATCTCTTCTTCCCCTCCCCAGGGGCCTTGGGAGTCAGACTCCTGGCTTATGGGCTCTTGCTCCAGGCTTCATCTATGACCTTTCACCTCCAATTGCCTGGGTCATCTTCTCCTTAAGGCTCTGCATTTGTTTCTTTTCAGTTTGTCTCCTGCCTTTCTTCACCTACTCAGAAGTCAAAAGTTCATGATTTTATTCATTGTGAGAATAACTAACCCAAACCGAGGCACACTTAAACATTCATCCATCACTTGAAAGACATTTCTAGAACATGTTTCCATCTTTCTGAAGGCTGAAGTAAAACTGAAGCCTAGCTAGGGGCTAGAGTAAGGTAGAAAAATTCTAATCTTACCTAACTAATGAGTCCAGGTACCCGATGGCCTTGCCAGTTTCAGTGTACTTTTATGCACATTTGAGAAACTCAAAGGGCCTCCAAATTGCTGCTCTGAAATCTCCCTCATCATTTTGAGTAGGAGATTAAGAGATTTGATGTTGTTAAAACACTTTAATGGAAGGAATCTTGAATGACATTATTTAAATCAGCAGAAAACTGCCTTGATTTCCATTTGCACCAGCCACAAGCTTGGGGAAGAATAAGGAGACAGGCAGCCAAGGACCCCTCAGCAGTGACTGACAACTGTGGCTGTGTCTAAGGACAGCCAGGCACAGCAGGCAGATAGTCAGGGTGCCCTACCTCATTGACTTTTATAACAGGTCATTCCTATCCAAACTCACTGTTCTTCCTCTTATGAACATATAGGCCGAGGGGGAAAAAGGAGGTCTGCATCATGTTTCAATGAGCACCACCTGAATCCATATAAGCATATGATTCTATCTAAAACTCAATAATTCACTGAACTGGCATCCTTTTAGCATCTCTGAAGTCAATGCCTCTCAAAGAACAGCATTACAATTGAACTAGAAAATTAGAGCTTTTAGCTGGACTCCCTAGAGGTGCATATGTAAAAGAGAATAATAAATGATTGTCATTTCAGTTCAGAACATAGAATTAATCATGGCAAAAGAGAGAGTCTGGAGCCCTTTGAGAAGGGCCACATGGGTCACTGGTCATCATCACTTGCCAGCAATGAGGTCAGAAAGGGAAGAGCCCATTTTCTTTGTTACCTGGCTATCTGTGTGGAGTATCTATAGTTGCATATAACCTTTATAGAGAACCCACCAACAGGAAAATTATTTCCCAGTGTATTTTTTTTTTTTCTGCTTTAAAATCCAAAGCCCAGCCTCAGGCAGTAGAAACACAATCAGGCTATGAACATGATGAACATACTTGTCTCTCCAGCAGGGAGGATGGCAAGAAAGACATCCCAGGGCCCTTGGGGTGCAGGCATGATGAGCAAGTCACAGGCTGTGAGAGCTTCTAGAAGTCTCTCTTTGACCAAATCAATTAGGTCACTGAAAGAGCATCAGTCCAGACTCTTTTAGACAGAGAAAACCTAACAGCCATTGGCAATGGTAATGGTGATACATTTTGAGAGCTAGTTGGTGTATGTGTCTATGGGTATGTCAGCTTAAGTGTTAGGAGCTTCTGGCACAAAAGCAGAGCTATGCAACACGAAGTGTGGTCTTAGGTGTTTGCATCAGCTAGAAGAAATGCAGAATCTCAGGTTCCAGCTTAGACCTACTAAATCAGAACCTATCACTGGGCAACTTTTGTAAACAGTGAATTGTGGTTTAGCACTGGTTTATAGCACTGTTTCCTGGTATTTGAGAGACATTTTAGAACTGTCTTAGCATTTGCCTAGATGAATTCTTATCAAGGCAAAATAGAGATATGTTTTTGCCCAATTAATGGTTACATATTGTAGAGACAGGTCTCTGATCTCCTGGGCTTTCTGTTTGGCATAAATCTATATAAACATTGCACTGTGGCCTATAGGTCAGTGTCACTGGAAGGCGGTGACCCTTACTTCCTAGTCCATCAAGAATAGTTGCCTAGAAAAGGGACTTGACTTGTAGCAGAGTATAAAAGAGGCCAGGTTGGGAGCCTCTGTAGAGGGACAATCTTAGATACAGACATTTGAAGCATCATTTGGGAAGGGGCTATGTCTGCAGGAAGGACCTGTGGTAGATGGTAAGTAAAATGTTCCTCCAGGAGAACACTAGTCATCAGAGGAGATATATATTTCTAACTGGGCCTCCATATTTCCCCTGCTCTCAGACCCTTGTTCTGTCCCCACCCCTAGCTCTAACCCCAGACCCTATTCCTCCACAACCCCCTGCCCTCAGACCCAGGCCTTCTCATAGACCAAAGCTACTTTCCCCTCTCTACTGATCTATCTACTACCCCACCCAGTCTATAAAACCTCCTCCACCTCTTAAAGTCATCACTGCCTCCCCTACTCTTCCCCTACCCTGAAGGACAGCAACCCTAAATCAGGGAGAAGTAATGGGAAAGATCTGCTTAAAACCCAGGAACACCTTCCGGATGCCTTCTAAATCCTCTACCTCCCCTACCACACTGCCATCTTCCTCAGCTTGTAAGTGCTACTGAAGCTGAATTGAAGGGCATGCAAAGAAGGTGAAGGAGCTAGAGTTGGCTCTGTGTGCCCAGACTTCAAGATAAAGGGGTCCCTGAGAAGAGAATAGTGCCCCTGCTGGGCGAGCAGACTTTCTCTGGGATCTACTCACAAAGTAAAGTGCCTTCCAGACCACATCAGCTATTCATAATATATTCTCAGGACTAGCAGGTAAGAAAGGCTTGAGGGTTACTATTATAGACTTGTGTATAGCCAAATGTGTTTATAATCTAAAGTTTTGAGGCTTTCGACAGCACTTAGGGTCAGACGTATTGGGGTTTGAGTCCCATCTTCACTGTCTATGAGCTTTGTAACCTCAGGCAAATTACTGAACCTCACTTTGTCCTTATTTCTCTTCTTTAAAATGGAGATTAATAGTGATATCATAAGGTTACTTAGATGCAAAAAATCATATTATATATTCTGTGGTATATCAGAAGGTCAGTAAGTTTTATTCAACTTATTGTATCAAAAGGATAATGTCTCCAAACATATTTTCTGTACAAAGGAAGTAGTTCCTAACCTTGTTTTTTAATATGCCTCTTAAATACCTAAAGGCTAAAATTTGAACTTGACACTTTATTGGTTGAATCATAGGAATAAGGGTTGACAATGACTTTAGACTCTGGAGACAGACCAATTAAGGGGCATCAGAAGAGTCAAATAATCAAAGTTGAGGAGGTAGAGGAGATGGGAACAGAAGTGTTTGTGACACTGTGTTCATAAAATGCCTCCAGCACAATAAGAACCAAAGGAAATCCAATGTTAACATCATGAAACAGCAATAGCATCATAAATCTCCCTCTCTTTGCATTTCTATTATCAAAGCTAAGCATTTTAATTACAAGTAATAGCACATTATTGACTGATTTTAACTCCTTGATACTAAGTGTAGTTCCTGGGTAATGCAAACATTTTTTTTTGAAATGCAAACATATGTTAATTTTCTAGTAATCCTGAATTCATTAAAAAAGAATTTGCCTGTGTATATCAGCACCTTTGGGAATCAAACCCTACTTTTAACACTTAGATAAGTCATCTCCCAGCTGTATTATTTATCCATATTTAGACTTCAGCCATAGTTAATACATAGACTAAAATACTTTTTAATGTTTTATTTATTTCTGAGAGAGAGAGAGAGGGAGACACAGAATCCAAAACAAGCTCCAGGCTCTGAGCTGGCTGTCAGCAGAGAGCCCGACATGGGGCTTGAACCCACAAATCGCGAGATCATGACCTGAGCCAAAGTCTGACGCCTAACCGACTGAGACACCCAGGCACCCCTAGACTAAAATATTTACAATCAAATATATGTCCTGAAATAAATGATTAACAGTCAGATCTAGAAATGAAGCATTGTACATGTGCATTCACAAAAATGAATAAAATGTAACAGCTGAAAAGTGTATTTTGTGGGGTTTTTTTTTATTTATTTATTTCTAGGAGAGAGAGAGAGAGACAGCATGAGCAGGAGAGGGTCAGAGAGAGAGGGAGTCACAGACTGAAACAGGCTCCAGGCTCTGAGCTGGCAGTCAGCACAGAGCCCAACGCGGGGCTCGAACCCACGAACCGCGAGATCATGACCTGAGCCAAAGTCTGATGCCTAACCGACTAAGCCACCCAGGCGCCCCTGAAAAGTGTATTTTGAAAAGTACATATATCTTGAAAATAATCCAAAGTTCAAGCATCATTCTTTACTGAGTTCAGTTCAATATCAAGAAATGTCACAACAAGAGAGTCTAATTTTGGAAAGTTCTCACCTGAGGGGAAACAGAGTTGGTCTGAAAAGAAGCTTGAATGCATTTTTCACTATAGTGTACACTACCGCCAACATGACAGAAACATGTTGGAATTTAAGAAGAGGAATAACACAGAAAGAAAACATGAGAGCAGATGCATCTGAGGACTTCTTCAAACCAACACAATGTCACCAGCAGCTATTTTCTCTCAGGACACAAGGAGACAGACATGCTCTCAACCTACATACTGAAAGAGAAGCACTAATGATGGAGGTGGTAGCCTTAAACTCCTGTATTCACACCTGCCCATCTCTAGGGGCTGAAAGGCTCCTGTGGGAGGGACCCCTTCTCTAATTAAGAGCCCTGTGCTTTATGCATGAAAACCAACGTCTTCCAAAGGGACTCTGAACTACACTGTGTGATGCCTCCAGCCGGAATACACAGTGGTGGATAGGAGGAAAGATACTGAAGAGTACCTCTGGGAGATTTGGAGCTACCCATTTCAAATATACCAACCACAAATATTCATTGAATACCTAGTCTCTAAAATGAGGCTCTGACTTGTAGGGAGAAAAGAACAGAGAGCACCCACTGTCCACAGGGAATATGCAATCTGGTAGCTGATGGATTCTTTCTCTTTCAAATTGCATAATCAAAGAGAATTTCTAGGTATTTTGTCAAGTGGGCTGAGTAACTGTATCTTTATCATATCATTTCATTAGTCACCTCTGCAAGAAATGCTAATAGTCACCATTTGTTAATAAGCCTTAGGCATCTTAGTTCCTGAAAGATACTATCATTACACCATGTAAATTAAATTCTGGTACTTCTTCAGAGTTTTGTAGGGGGTATTGGCAAGTAAGGTGTATGTTGTTAAATTTCATCAAGATGAGTAGGGAAACCTGAGATAATCTCCTTCTTACTACCAAGGACAAGGCAAAAGGTCCAGACTGACTTTTCAGAAACTTCAGCCAGCCCTGAGCAAAGCAGGGGCCATGGCATCAGAGGCTCTCCACCATGGAAGCTTGGACATTCACACTGAGCTCTTTGTCCCATGGCTAATCTGAAGACTTCTCTGACCATTCCAAGAGTCTGTGTGATGTTATTCTAAATATTATGTACTACTGTTGGATCAGGAAGAGCTTCAAAGATTATTTGTGGCAGGCATTCTTTCAGGAGCAGAGAGAACAGCTGTTAATAAAGACTCTGCTTTTACTCAGCACCCCACTGCCTCATTTGCAAGTCTGAAGGATGGGCTATTTTTGAGTAATAAGCACTGCTTTTTCCCTATTTGCATCACCTACAGGACACTGTGCTAGGTGCTAGAAGGAGACTCCTAATGCTCACTAACTGAAGTGCTATATCTGGGAGGGTGGTTGTACTGCTCTGCATTGCAGCCAATGATTCCTTCCTCCAGGACTCAGTCTCAACCTGGCCTAATCTACCACCATGATGAATTTGACCCACAAGCCTAGGGAATCAAGTTTTGCCTCTGCATTGAACTGCTCTAACATAATCTCTGGCAGCATTTAGTAGACCTGTAATACATTTAGAATGTCACATTTTATACCATTTAGAAGTTCTATGTTTTCTTTTTAAGTTTCAAAGGGACTCTGAAAAGCAACTAGTTCAATTTCTCACTTTACTAATGGAAAACTGAGACCTAGAGACCAGGAGGGACATGCCGTGGTTATCAGGTCACTGGAAACTGTGAACCCTAGTCCAGGGCCCTGTCCACTACTCAGAGACTAATAAACCAAAAGATTCTTCAAGATATGGTATAAACAATAAGATGAACAGGGCATCATGAGGAAAATAGTAGCTAGAAGCCACTGTTTCTAACATGAGGGCTTTAATTTGAAAATTATCAACTGCTCACTGCCATCTCTATAGAGTATTGGCCTTTCCTTCTCTCCTACTTTCCAAATGTCATCTGAATGTCACTCCTTGGCAGACTCTGCCCTGAAATCCTATGAACAAGGGGAGCCTGTGCAATGTGGCTCACAGCTTCTTCTAGAAGAAAGAGGTGGTAATGTTGAGTTGACAACAGATAACCTCACATTGATGGATTCATTGGTGTTCACAACTATGATGAGGCAGGGAGGCCATGACTATATAAGTAAAGGGGACTGTTGAGCTGTCAGTCAATTAACCAGAGAAGTGACTGATCAAAATGAGACTTTTACAAATCATTTCTCCCCCCCTTTCCAAAAGAAGTAATTTTCCAAATTACTTGCAGTATTACCTCCCTCACAGTAGATATCACATTCAAGGGGGGAAGAAGTGCCATTTAGGAAGTTAGAAGCCACAGTGGGTGCTTCTAACATCCTCTGACAAGGAAAAAGAACTGAGATGTGAATCTGAGAAGGTGATGGGAAGGAATACACAGGAAGATCTGAGAGACTGCCACCTTTGCTAAGTGAGGACAGACCAGGAGGAGGGGCTTTGGACTTAGATACAAACTGATCTCAAACTTAACCAGAATGAATAATATCTTCTAATCAGAGATGTGATATGTTGTGCATTAGTCCTCATAAAAGGCAAAGCAAAATCAATGGACATACTGTTTACCTTACAAATTATCCAGATTATAGGTTTTATGAGTCTATTGTAATAATTCATTCATTCTCTATTTATTGAGCACCTACTATATTCCAGGCCCTGGAGTAAGAGTAGAAAATGCATAGATGAATGACACAGAATCCCTGCCTTCGAGGATCTAGTAACAGCATGGAGACAAACATAACAAACAAGCCTCTGCTATAAAATACAGTAAGGGCTATGACAAAGGAAAAAAGGACAATGGGAAATAGGAAGGAGTAAGTGTCTGTCTCCCTCTGAGAGGGATGGGCTTAGCAGAGGAGGAAATGTCTGAACTGAGTTTTATAAAATGGACAGGCATTCCACAAGCAGAAGAGTGTGTGCCGTGTGCAAGCGGGCATGGAACAGTATGTTCAGGAGCAGACAGACATCACCTAATAGTTAAAATTTATGACAACCGGACAATGCTATGGTGCCCATGTTTTGGTCAAACACTAGTCTAACTGAAGCTGTGAAGGCAGTTTGAAGATGTGGTTAATAACACAGTCAGCTGACTTTACATAAAGGAGAATACCCCTGATACTGTGAGTGGGCCTCAGCCAATAAGCTAAAGGCCTTAAGAGCAAACTCTGAAGTTTCGTAGAGAAGTAGTTCAGCCTCAAGGTAAGAACACAGAATTCCTGCCTAGGACTCCAGCCCACCAGCCTTCCTATAGATTTCAGACTTGCTAACTCCCCAATATCATGAGCCAATTCTTTAAAATGAATCTATGATCATATATCATGTTGGTTCTAATTTCTTAGAAAACCCTAATGGATACACAGCAGATACATGATGTGCCTGGGCAAGAAAAGGAAGAAAGATACTGTTGCAAACGAACAGAGAGAGGTGGAAGATAGAGTCATAGGGGAGGTTAGCACCATTATGAAGAACTTTATCCATCATGCTCAGTAATTGGGATTTTATCCTATAAATTAACAGGGATCACAAAAGGTTTTAAGACAAGGACTGCCCAAGCCTATTAGAAAAATTCCTTGGGACTCTCCAAATAGAGGATTGGCCTCATAGACACTATGTCTTTGTTAGTCTGGGCCCTTGTATTTGGCCAGTCCCTCCTTTGTGTCTATTCACTAGGTCTCTGTAGCTTCTTCACCTTGTTTTTACAGTGTGTGCTAGGAGAGGTATATGAACAAGCCAGGTTGTGCCAGTCACCAGAATTTCAGGTCATCCACCCCTATCAGGGGCCTCAGTGAAGCCCCTGAACACAGATACTGTGCCTGTTGCCTGCTTCCCCGGGCCCATCAGTATTGCAATTGTCACCATCCTGAGTGACACCCTTAGAAATTCATCACCATGTCACATTTGGCAGCTGAATCAACGGGCACCTTTTATTTATTTATGAACTGAGCACTGGGGAGCAGTGAAGCTCTGTCTCCAGATCTTTAGGGCTGCTGATAAATATGCTGAGAGAGCAGCATATTTATTCAAAACCATCCTCAGCTGCATGAGATCTTTACACATTTGTAAATAAACAGGGCGGGATTACTCACGCTTCCTGTGCAGGTCCTCATTCATTGCCTTCTCTAAAGGCTGTAGGCAGCCCAGCAAGTGAGAAGGTTCCAGCCAGTCAGAAGGGTAGCATTCATCACCCGGTGATTTGTTTACTGCCATTCACCTAAAGGACTCCTGGCTGCACTGTAGAAGAATCACTAATCCTCCTTCCCACTCATGCTCTGAAGACAACCCCCAGCAGGTAGCACCAGGGATTGAGGCAGGGAGGGAATTCAATACTTGCCCCAGAGAACAGCATCGAAACAGGCCACACGGGCTTGACTTCATACTGTTGACGCAGCATGTGAAGCACTGTGTGCTCCTAACCCACAGAATATACAAAATCCAAAGTGCTGCTTCTTGATTCTCAAAAGCTTAAGTTTTCCCAAGGCCTTTCTTCACCCTGAGGCTCTTCAAAGAGGTGAGACCAAGCTAATTGGATTTAGGTGCACGGAGTACTAAGAAACCAGTATAAAATCAGATTCTGATGTCAGGAAATATTCAAAACGTGTTTGGCCTGTGTTTTTCTCCACTAAATCTCCCAAAAGAAGGTTTTTATAGTTCTCTAAGGATTAGGTAATCTAGAAAAAATCCAAACCACTTTTTCATGTCCAAGCTGCAAGGAATATTTAAAATGGGGTATTTGAAGAAGCTGGCCTGACTAATGCAGAAAGGGGGAAAGGTTACAGGGTGAAAGAGCTGTTCCCCAAGGATTCTGATGCCTTATGTTTTCACCAATGAACACTCAGCAACTCAAATCACTGGGAAGCGAGGTGGTCTAGAGCACACAGTGGGCTTCATACTAGAGAAATTTCTGCAGAGATCTAGTCTGTTGTTAAATATTTGAAAATTTGCTCTTACCAAGCAAACAGCTAACCCTGACTCAGGTCCTTTGATGAAGGATGTGGTGGAGGCAGCATGCTTAGAACCCCTGTATGACTCTGAGCACACTGTAAAGCAGCAGTCAGACCCAGTGTGCTCCAGCATCTCAAAAGAAGAGAAATGTGGGGCAGCATGGAGATCTGTGAACTCTGCCTCTTGCTCTTCAAAGCCCAGGATTTATAACCAGTGCTTCAGTCCAAGACTTGCTTGAGGGAGAATTGCTGGCTGTGTTGTTTTAATGACCTTCCACATACTGTTTGTTAGTGTAAACTAAAAGCAGTGCATGAGTGATGCTAGGTGATGGCTGACAAACATTATGCTGGCTCTTGGTACTCTGTCTTGGAGACGTCATCCTCTCCTCTGGTCTATAACTTTCACTGCTCCACTATTGATCTTTTCCAGGCACAGCTCCTGCTTTGACCACGAGCCCAGGGAATACAAAAGCATAATTGATACAGACACTCCCTTTGCCTGGAAAAAAGAGGGACCTCTGTGCTTCCTCAGTCACTTACCCCTCCACTCAATAAGCTATTTCTATGGCACTTATTTTTAAGTGTCCGTGGTCAGAGGTTGTCAAATAAATCTAAGTGTACAGATGCCATACTCTGCATATTCACAAAACCTTTTAAAGACCATGCAAAAATCTGCCAAAGTACAATACGTTTTGAAAATGGATCACTAATAATGCAAATGTTAAAGCACTTTTTGTAAGCATAATTAAGTAAAGGACCCACTATAAGATGCATGTGAGACATGGACATTTGAAATTTCACTTTTTTTATTGTAACAAAAAGAAACTGAAACTAATTATTATAAAGTTTCCACATTGTGACATTCTCAGAGAAGAGTTAATATTACTTAAAGTTGTTTATGACCCCTGAGAAGATGAGATGAAATCAGTTAATCTTAAAAAAAATAATTTAAGAAAGGATAAGCTCCCATCTCATCTTAGAATTACCATTGTGCCTACAACTAAGTAGGAGTCAGTGAGATTTGGAGGTCACAGGACTCTGCACTGAGACACCTTCATCCTTGCAAAGTCCTGGATCCACCTGACCTTAGTTGTTGGCCATGATTTATTCATCGGAGATGGAGGGAGCTGTGCAAGGAGATTCTTTGAGGAGCAAAGCATTAGAAAAGGACATTTTCAAGAGGGTAAACTCTAAGTAAGTGGCAACAGTGGCTGAAGGAGACACTGCCTAAGACCCATCTGTTGTCAGTTGTTCTGAAACCTAGAAGGCTGTGACATAACTTTAAGTGGTGGCATTGGTCACACTGGGGGCAGCTGTGCCCCAGTCTACCAGGGGGAGAGGCCCAAAAATGGTTGTATCTGCCTAAGACACACAAACTCTGGCTGGCATGGCAGTTGGGTCTTACCAAGTAATCACTGCTACTGCTACGAGTTGCTAGGGGAGGATGACTAAAATACAAGTGACAGAGAGGATTTAGGGGCAATTTTATTGAATATTTGCTGAGCATCTGTGGGGTGGTCTACGTAAGGAGGATACTGAGATGAATTATGCACCACTGTACCCTTGAGGAACTCCCCATCTACTAAGACAGGCAAAACGTGTGATCAATTGTACCTGGATGGAGCTTAAAGGACATGGTAGACAAGAAATATGGAAAGAGAGTTTGGTGACAGATAACACTGGCATGAGTTGATGAATTAGACTTTAATTTCTCTAAAGCAGGGGACAATTGTTCTGGCAGCACCTTCAAAAGTTTGATATAAGGAATGGGCATTTCACAGAGGCAGGATTGGTAAGAAGCTATGGTTAACACAGTAGACCAGGGAAAGATGGCAAGCAGTGCAAGGAATGTGAGAATGCAGAAAAGATAAGGGTTCCAGAATCTTTAAGAGGAAAGGTAGTTCACAAGAACTTGATGAGTGACTATAGGTCAACTGTGAAGGAAAAATGTGATAGCCTTTATGTTTTCAGANGAGGGGCGGTGGAAGGACAGACAAGAGCAGACCTAATAAAGATGGTGCTACCTCACATAAAAGTGACTTAAGATCATCAAGAAGAGGTATCCAGCAGGCAATTAGGTCAAGGGAACAAAAATCAGGAAGACAGTCTATTTTGAAGATGAGCATTTCGGATCTCTCAACCTACAGGCATTGTTTGAAACTGAAAAATCAAGCAACACTAAGGACACAGCTTTGTCTAAAGCAAAAACTAGGACCGTAGCTCCCGGGGCTCAAGTCCCTGTTCCTCCCTTCCCTGTATTGTGACGACTAAAAGAACATCACTTCCCTCGGGTAGGCAGGGACTATCTGGAGGCAGATATCTAAGTCCTAACCCCTAGAATCGGTGTTAGGTTATATAGCAAAGGGATATTAAGGTTGCCAATCAACTGACCTTAAAATAATCTTGTATTATTTGGGTGAGTCCAACATAGTCAAAGGATTCTTAGAATAAGAGAGAGACAAAAGAAAAAATCAGAATCAGAGAGAAAGCAGTGTGAGGACTCATCTCAATCATGACAGCTTTGGTAATGAAGGAAGGCTCCCTATATTGATGGCTCTGAACATAAAGGATGGGGCCAAGAGCCAAGAAATGCAAGAGGCCTCTAGAAGCTGGAAGGGGCAAGGAAATGAATTATCCCTGGGAGCCTCCAGAAGAAACTCAGCCCTATCAACATCCTGACTTTATCCCATTTAGGACTGCTGACATCCAGAACTATACCTCTTTTTCTCTCACCTTTTCTTCCTAAGCTTTACCTCCTTTCTACATTTCTTTCTTTCTTCACTTCAGTGGTTCCATTTCCCTGGCCAAATCTCAGAAAGTAGCTGCCAAGACACCACCCTCTGGTGACTCATCACAGTAGAAGTAGACCTTTGCCCACAAGGAACTCTCTTGGGAGCACCTCTTGGAAGCCAGCAATTAAAAGGAATCCTGCAGAGAGAATGTACAGCCTGGCCATGTACCTACCCAGACTTCAGATGCTATCAGGATCAATACCTGTGAGAGAGTGAAGACAGCACATTGACTAGAAGGCTATAATGCAGTCACAAAGGCCTCAGACAATCCCCTTGCAATCTCAGGACCTGGAGGCCTCTGAATGATTATACTCAATGGGGACAAAGCGCCAGACATTCTAAATTCTGTAGCAACCATCCACTGGATGTGGGTTACTCCCTGATAAAGGAACTAGGGGAGGAAGCTCTCTTTAGCTAAACTTAATGGTGGAATGGGGTGAATTGCATCTGTGGACTGTCAGCCATCAACATTCTCATGGCTGAAAAACTGAGGGCTTCAGCTCTGTAAGTGGGTACCTGGAGGCTGCACTAAGTAGACAACATTCCCTCTAACATCATGGCTGCTTTCATTCTCCTTCTCACCTCCACCTCCAAGACCCAACCTAGATACTACCCCTTCCTGAGCCACAGGGCTCTCTCCCATCCTACAGACCTGCAATGGACACTGCACTTGCCTCACTTGGAATTTTATGTGACTTGCTGCTTCTGCAATTTTCTGGCCAGAATCACTTCCCCACCTGCACCAGCTCAGAATGCCCTAAAGGATTTTCTTTGCTTCTTCAACCCTGACATCTTCTGATCTTCATCTGTTCAACCTGCCTCTCTGCTGCACCACCACCACTANTTTGTTTTTTTAGATATTTGATTAATGCATAGGAAAAAGAAATGGTGGTGGATTTAATCCCTAAACTAAGGAAATAATCTGGGGTCAGAGGTACACAGATTTCTCGGATACCTGATAAAATTCTCCTGCTTCCAATACTCAAGACTCCAGGAAAGCTGCTGTTGCCTCTGACCTAACATAGAAACCTCCAGCTGGTTTTGCTATAGAATGATCACAGCACTGCTAGATGAGCAGCAAACTCTAAAATTCACCCAGTACCAGAGAACAGTTATGATATGGGATTCCTGAGTTTGCCCCTTTTCACTTCCCAGCCATAGTCATTCCAGCTAAATTTCCTCTCAATTATATGTGACATAAACTTTCAGGGTCTTGTTTCCCTATTTAATAGTCAGACAAATAATGGTCTTAATTGCTCGTGAAAGACATATAAGATTTTAGAAGGAAAAGCTAATGAAATAGGAGAAGACTAAAGCTGGTTTGGCTTGCACTATCCAAATAAAGAGCCCCACTGGCTTACAGCAGGTGACCCCTGATTTTTGCTTTATCTTTCTTACCTTTTCATTTCGTTGGTTATAGCCACAGGGGTGACAGATCAGAGAATACCACTTAGTGAGCTGTTATTGGTCTGAAACTGTCTTATTGCTTTGTGGAAAGAAATTGCAGGAAGCATTTTTAGATATTGATATCTGTTTGTCAGAGAAAGTATAGTCATTCATAGAGGGTTTCGACAGGTCAATTTTTGCAGAGAGAATCAACCACCTGGAATCTGCACTTTCTTATTTTCAAACATTGGCTTCACTCAGGGTTCAAAAAATGGGACCTGGAATCTTTGACCTTCTTCTCCCCTCACCCATCCCTGCTCCAAATTTGGGGGAAATAGTCCCATTCAATTTTGATCTGTGTAATCACTCATCCTCCAATTTATTTCATTTGTAAATGGGAACTTAGCTGATTTTATTATTCTGCATTATTAAGCATCATCTGTTTCCAGATGGTCTGCAGAGCAGGTCTGAGCTGAGAGTGTGTGTCATTGGGCCTTTGCTAATCTATCACTGGGGGCACATGTTCTGCAGGCTTCACTTTCAATAACTGGTCTGTGTTTTTCCAAATGGATTTACATTTTTATGTTCGAGTGATGACTTCTCTAGAGACACATAACATGAGCGTCTGGCTCACTATTATTACACGTACAAGTCATAAAGCTATGTAATAAGACTCATAAAAACATGCAAATAGTACTTTTCCGGGGAGGAAAGAACACGATCACCCCTAAAATCAGAAGCTTTGAAAAACTGATTGCTCTGCTGGGAAATGACAGGAAGGAAGAAAAAAACTTCTTCTGGGATGTCCATTCATAAATAGAAAGACAGATAGACAGACATGCATAGATAGGGCAGAATTTTGTGTAGCTGGGGAGCCAGCTCTAGGGGTCAGTAGAAGTGGGGCCCTGAACTGTCCTCCCCCCAAGTATAAGATGTTCTCCCTGTTCCCCAGCATAAACCCCTATGGGAGCCCCATCATTCACACTCTCTTCCCTTAGGAACTCAATCTTGAGGCCTATCTCCCCATTTAAATTTCTTTCTTTCACTCAGTGGCCCTTCTCCTAAAGCCTTACCTAACTCATCACTCTCAGTTTCATATTCAGCCTGTGCTTTTTCTTCTCTAGGGGACTCATGAATTTATCTCCTCAAAAATATTTCAAGCTCTTCAAGAACATATACTTCTTCCTCATTCACTCCCTTCTCCAACATGCCCTGCACATTCCAGAGTTCATCCAATAGTTGCCATAATCAGTAGACACTAAATAAAAGCTGCACACTTTAGGTATGCAAAGCATGTTCACAAATGGGTTCTCTGAATCTCTTCATACTTACCTTCAATCCATTCTCCATACTACAGACATTCTCCATACTGAAAATATGATCACATCACCTATCAGCTTAATAACTCACCTGGTGAGACCTCCTAAGTCCTGCCAAATCTAGTTACCACCTTCTTCCACAGCTCACCTTATATTCTTGCCTCAGCTCTCCTTGCTCCAAATACACAAACACAACAGCTTTCTCCTCCTCACATGCCAGGATCTCCCCTCCTTCAGATATCTTAGTCAGGTTGTTCCTTCTGTGTCAACTGTTATACTCCCTTCTTTGAATAGTTAACATCTACAAGGTGATTTATTCATCATTCAGTTATCAATTATTAAGTATTCCTTCTCTGTGGAAGTCTTCCCTGATCCTCTAAATTCACATGGCACCTGATACTTCTCCTCTGTAGTATTTTCCACAGTTATAATTAATGTATGTAATTACTGAACTAATTTCTATTGACCTCTGGAAAATGCCTCAAAGTGACAGGGACTTTACCTCACTTCCCATGGCAGCCTAAAGTTTAGCATGGATTCTGGAATACAACAGTCACTCTACAAACAGTCTTTGGTAAAATATTGATCACAGGTACCTCAAAATACTTACACCACCAAGCCACACAATTGTCCCAAGGGATGTCCAGATGACTCTTAGTACCTAATCCTTTATAACTTCCCTCAGCCACATAATTGAGCAGCAACAACAAAGCCAAGAGACCCTAAGAGAGAGGCAGCACATGGGAGTGAAACACAACACTGCTGCAAGATCTGTCTTTCCTGAAATGTCCTCTCTCACTAGCTTCCCTGCTTCCATATTCTCTAGACTCCCTTCTTCCCTCTGACCTCTCTCTCTAGGCTTCCTTCACAGGCTTATTGACGCAAGTCCATCCTATAAATGTTAGTGATCTGTTCATGGACCTATTTTTGGAACTTTCTCTTCTCATTCTGAGTTTTAGACCTGTATGTCCAGCCACCTCCTGCACATTGGCTCCCCCACAGACACTTCATTTCATGTAAAAATAAACTTTTCCTTTTCATTCTCCACTCTCAAACAAAACAAAACAGAGGAAAAACCCTTTTCTTCACCCTGGGTTCCCCATCTCAGGGAATGATACCACTTTGGGGTTCTTTTATTCAAGCCATCAGACTCTGAGTAATCCTTAACTTTGTCTCAATCCCTACAATTAATTAATCACCAAGTCCTACTGCTACCACTTTCTAAATGTCTCCCAAATCTGCCCACTCCCTGCCATCACCACTGCCACTACTCAGTTCAGCATCATCATCTTTCTCCTGGACAATTATAATAGCTTTCTATCTAGTCACCCTGCCCCTTTTAATTGCTTTAACTATGAGCTAATTTCCACAGTGCAACCAGAGTGATGTTTCTAGAATAAAAATCTGATCATGCCATTTCCCTGTCCAAGACATCACTGATTCTCCACTGCTCTTATACCCAATGGCACAGCCTGGCATTCTCTCGCCACTTCTTTCAGTCAGTCTCTGTGGTCCAGCCATCCTGAGCTACTTCCGTCCTCAACGTGATTTCTGTGCTCCTCCCTCTGCCTGTCCATTCTTACTTAATCTTCAAGTGTTAACATAAATATTAACTTTTCTGAAAAGATTTCCTAATTCTGCCTGGATTAGGGTACTTATTCCTCCTTTGCATAGAGGAGGAATAGCAACTCATAGCAACCAGCCACCTGTGTTACCTCAATACTTACTCTTGGGTTCTCACCTCTTTAACCTCTGCTTGTGAGCTACAGCTCTCATACCTTCCCTTCTTTGCTACTAAGCATTAACAGCTCACGCTGGTTTGGGCTTACACCAAAGACATGATCTCTTTTATCAAAAATCATCAACCTAAACTCTTCAAGATAAAGAAGTCAAGCAATATGGACCATAATAAAAGTGCAAATTCAAATGGCATTTGTACTTTAATGCTTATTCAGATTTAGAAGATATGAGTACTGGGGGCCCCTAGGTGGTTCAGTTGGTTGATTGTCCAACTCTTGACTTCAGCTCAGGTAATGATCTCACAGTTTGTGAATTTGAGCCTCACATCAGGACTCTGCATTCACAGTGTGGAGCCTGCTTGGTTTCTGTCTCCCTCTCTCTCTGCTCCTCCCCCACTTGCTGTCTATCTCTCTCTCAAAAAATAAGTAAAAATTTTAACCTTTTTAAAAAAAGAAGATATAAGTATAGATCTTATTTCACATGGACAGAGAGGCAAATTGTGGGTAAGGTTTTGAAATGAAGACAGACATTAAACACGAAGCTGACGTTATGTTATGTGATCCTCAAGGCTTATTAGCCTGTAGGCAGAGACCATGTCCATCTTGCTCATTACAGCCCACTCCAGTGAAATAGTTGTTGAAAGAATGGGTTATAAGTATAAAACTACATATAATTAGGAAAAATAAAACTTCAGAATCCACTGTTTGAAATATCTTTTTTTCTCGATACCTCACTGATTATGTATGTCTTCTGAAATAAGAAATTTCTGGGTGAAAGATGAACAGACACACTTAGGCATCTCTTACAAGGTCAGCCATATGTATGGGTTGAGGATCTGAGGACTGAACACCTGCAGTGTAGTAGGAGAGCACTGGGCTGGCAGTTAGACAGCTCTTCCCTGTAGGACCCTCACAAATTTCCTAGCCTTTCTGCAACTTGCTTTCCTTCCCTGAAAGTCTGGGATAGTCATACTTACCTTGTGAGGTTGACATGAAAGATGAAGGAAATAACACTTTTGAAATCACACATCTCATAACAGATGCTCATAAATATCAGTTTTATTATTTATTTCATAAAACAAGACTCCTTTCCTTAGTGAACTCAGCAGTTGACAGGAGAGATAAGCACATACATACATAATAAACCAAAAGGTCACAAGGGATGGGATCAGAGCCTCCAGGATAGAGAAATGGGTACTTTCACAGAGTGGGCTGCCCTGAGACTAGGAAATAGCGTGCACTGGGAGCCTGACACCTCCCAAGTTCTTCTTTCCTCCTGTTCACCCCAGGCTCGGTTCCTAGCCCTCAGCTGATGAGCTGCCCTCGGCTGGAGCCTCTGACTTGTTAGGCGTGAATTACAATATACAACATGTGAAACCAAGAGAAGCCTTTCTACGACTCCAGTTTTATTATATTAGTGAATCTCCCTCTAAAATATAATTTTTTCTACAGCAATAAGGCCAAACTAGGATGTCAAATCATTCAATATAATTCAGTCCCCTAACTCTTCAGGTGATTTCTTTTGAAAAGTTTACTTCCTCAGAAATCTATTTTTCTTCCTACTCTCTTTCCCAAGTCCTTCCAAGCCAGATACATGGCCTTCAGTAGGACGGGGAGCACCCTCTGCACCCTAGACACGTGCCTCATCTTCCATATAAGTTAGGCACTAGGCAGAAGAACAAGCTTATGCAAAAGCCCTAGTGCCACTAAAGCTGGACCAACACCTGTAGACCCTTGCCTTCTCTGATCCTTTAAACTGAAATGTACTCCCCATATGGCATATGCCACCTTTCCCTTCTTTAGGCTTCCCCCACTGAGGTCCACACTCCATTTAATGGATTTCTATTCATCTTTTAAGACAGAACTCGTCACCTCTTCTGAACTGAGATACCATCTGAGAAATGTTCATTTTGACCACTCTTTACCATCCTATAGGTACAAACTAGTGATATTCGCTGTAATGTCTAGTATTTTGTTTCCTCACCATATGCATGATATGGAAACTCAGCACCTTCCAAAAATTCCCACCAAGACTTTCTGGCTGTTGCCTATGCAGTAATTCACACTGCTTCATATATGCTCTTGGATAAGTCTGCCTCCAGTGGGAACCTAATCTCAACCTCTATTCTGGCAGTGTTTTCTACTAAGCTCCACTGCTTTTCTCAATAAAACTGGTCTTCCTAGAGTCACCTCAATCTCCTGTGGACAACACAGCCTCCATCCTGCTCTGGAGACACTGTGATCTCCACCACAACTTGTTTATTCCATCACACACCCCATCTACTACCACTGATGCATTTGAGCAATATTCCTAAAGTATTCTCCCAGGATCAGAGTTCTGCAGAATACAACATGTGTTCCATAGATTTGTTTTTGTTTTTGTTTTTCAATGCCAGATTCCAAGGTTAAAGAAGTCAAGGGATTCAAAGCTATTATTTTTCAAAGTGTGGTCCTTAGACCAGCAGTATCAGCATTGCTTGCTATCTTCTGAAAAATGCAGAAACTTGGCCCTGCCCTGGACCAGAAGTTTAACAAAACCCCCAGATGAATCATACACACACTAAAGTCTAGAAAGCACTGCTTTAAATTAAACAAAATTAAGCATTTTTCTTTATGTAAATTCCTCAGAGCCCTTAATGTGCTGGTATGCATTACAAATTCCAAAAAGTATTCAAGGCTAGTGTTTTTGCAATACACATTTTAAGAAATCTTGTATTAAAACTTCAACATGCCCAACAGTACTGTGGTCAGGGACTGCTTTGCAGACATGATCTTCTCTTGGACCTTGTCGGTTACTAACATTTTGTTAATGGTGTGCTGATAAATGCTTAATAACTAGTTCTCCAGGGAACAAAATGGCCCTGATTTGCCTGACAATTTCCATGGTGTAAATATTCCCATCATGGCCAATTTCAAGCTACCACAGTTATGTCACTGGAAAGAGATGAATACAATTAATTCTCATAAGCCATTAAGAGTTGGCGTGAGAACTCCACTGGTTAAGGGAGCACTCCAGCTGTGCTGCTTACACCCCAATTATCCATGTATGTTTAAGTGCAACATCCAGTCCAGTTGTATTTCCCTCCTTCACTAACCCATTAGTGATAGACACCAGACTGTACTCTGAATTATCTTTCCCTCCATGACTAACGTTTTCTTAGTAGGACCAACCCCATCATGCCCTTTCCTCATCATCCTTCTTAGAATGAGCTCTCCCATGAGCATCCTCATTTTTCCAATTCTGTAGCACTTCTTCCCCTTTTCTGTAATACCAACTCAACCTACTTGCCAGATGTGGTCTGAAAGTTTGCCTCAGGCTGAGAAACACACACAGAGCTGGTGCTCCCCCAGTACCTGGCCGGGGCTTCCATGAAGCACACATGTGGCATACTGTGTTATAAGCGGTTGTACTTCCCTTTCCCTGCTATACCATGAGTTCCTTCAGGACAGAGATCCTGTATGGGCCCATTTTATATCTTTGGTGTCCAGAACCTGGCCCATGGCAGATGCTTGAGGAGTGTGAATAAATGTAATACTGTATGCTCATGGTACAACCTGTATTCTCACCTTCCCTACTTCTAAATATAACTCCCTGCCCAGCGTTTGGTCCCTAGACCACCACAACTAATTAAAGAAAATGGAGGTAGCAATAGCACTGCTAGGAATTTACCCAAGGGATACAGAAATGCNTTTGACAATAAACTATTAAAAAAAAAAAAAAGAAAAAAAGAAAATGGAGGTGATGCTTCTTTACTTCTGGCTACTTGAAGTGTGGCCCAAGACTTTTTTCCTGTAGCCTATATTGGAGTCAAGTGCAGCCATAGGACAGACATGGTAAAAACAGGAAAGTTCATTTCCCTTTTTGTCCTAACCAGTTTAGAAACGACTTCTGATTCTGGCCTTCTCTGTTCCTTCTTTTCTGAAATATTAGCCTTTATCTCTCTGTGGGCTTTTTAAGTTGGCTTCACTGCAAAGTTTGCTTATTAAAATATTACAGGACAGAGAACCAAGCACATAGAGGTGAATTAAATAGGGAAAAGCTTTGAAGAAAGAGACTCAGATAGCTAGTATGATGCAAATGATCTGCAGGGTTCCTTAAACTCCAAACAGCCCAAATGTCCCAGGAATCTGTGACCAACCACGGTATCTGGAGAATGCTGGTCTGGCTAGGAGAGCCATACAAAAAGCCAATTTTCTGTAGTGGGAGCACCAGATCTTAACAGCTGCCTCAACATAAAGACTTGTGAGTTGCCTTCTGCATTTCTAGGAGAGCTCAGGCTTATAGATGGAACACTCAACGGATCTAAATTTCTCTGCTGATAATAATCTGCATATCAAGAACTGCTACAAAGCCAGGAAGTGATCATATGGGAAGGGGTTGGGGATCCCTGGCCATAATATTGTGTGATTAAAAATGAAAGTTGATGGGGCACCTGGGGGGCTCAGTCAGTTAAGCATCCATCTCTTAATTTCAGCTCAGGTCATGATCTCATGGTTCATGGGATCAAGCCCTGACTCAGGCTCCATGCTGATAGCGTGGAGCCTGGTTGGGATACTCTCTCTCCCTTCCTCTATGCCCCTCCCCTGCTCACTCTCTCTCAAAATAAATAAACATTAAAAAAATTAAAGTTTATCCTATGGGTTTTATATTCTAACCTCTGAGGAATACCTTCTCAACTTTGAGGGCCATAAAGAGTTCACTCCTAACTCCTATTAGAGCTGTTCAACATTTATTTGCTGAGCATTTACTATGGGTCAGACCCTTTGAACTACACTGAGGTAAGTAAGAGTTAGTCTCATCCCATAGGGAGCAGAGTGGGACATGGCCAGCTTCACCCAGTAAGTAAGTGACAAGGTGGGGATAAAAACGCACACTTCTAGATTCCCAGCCCTGGGTTCTTCTCTTTCTTTACAGATTGCTCTTGGGAGCTACCCCCTGTAAAACCAATAATGCTTCTCAGTTTGAATCTCTGCATGTGCCAATCTATGTCATTTTAGATTTTCCATAGCTGGTCTTGTATCCTAAATAGTTGTGAATCAATTTACTAAAGATATTTGCTGCTCCCAGCCTTTTGATGAAACTGAAAGTAAAATCACACTACCAACTTTTTCAAAAGAGAAGAAATTTTCATTCATTTATTCATTCAACAAATACATATTAAGTATCAATCATGTGTCCAATACCATCCTGAATATTTAGAAAGAGGAAGTGGGGAAGAAAATTGAATCTCTGCCTTTTGGTGTGAATAGTACAGGTTAGATGGAAAAATAATAAACATAATTTAAAAACAGGTTGTATGTAATATTCAAAGAAGTAACCACTATGGTTTTATTTTTGTTACTTGTCCCAGCCCATCCTAGTATCAGGCAATTTGCTTTCAAAGAAACCTTTACAAAATGCAAATCTCACCATGCTACTCTTCTGATTAAAAAACTCCAATTGTTCCCACTATCTCCAAAATAAAGCTAATGGCTCTGACCCCTGCTTAGCTCTCCAGCTGGGTCCTTATTACAGATGCCTTTGCCACCTAGCGTCTGAGGTATACCATGCTCATGGACACATTATGCTGCTTAATGTGTTTCAAAGGATCTGAAAGAAGAATCTGTCACTCATTCCTCTGGGTCTGCATTCTACTCTGCCCCTCATGAATCCTTTGTAAAACTTGAAAATCTACCACCACTGTGACTCAACTCCTACTTCCCTGTTACTCCCTAAAAGGCATGGATCATGTTTTATCTTTCTATACCCAGGAATTATACACAAAACATGTCTAACAAATATGTGTTAATTGGGAAAACTAACAAACGGGTAGGGTGCCTAACTGGCCAGTCTATAATCCAGTGTCACAAATGTGGAAGATCCTCAGTTTCAGCCAATGAGGACCAGCAGGCATCTCATTTCATAGTCTGTATATTAGTTAGGTCAAGGATTGTTTAAATGTGGCCTGTAGGCCAAATCTGACCTAACAACTGTTTTTATAAATTGAGTTTTATTAGAACACAAACACTCACATGCATTTACATATTATCTATGTCAGCTTTCACTCTAAACAGCAGAGTGGGATAACTACAATAGAGACCACATGGCCTCTGGTCTTTTACTTTTATATAAATAATTTCATTTACATAATTTTAAAAAATATGTTTTTATGTTTTACTATTTTACATTTTTTATTATTTACTATTTTACATTTTTACTTTTACTATTTACATAAGTATTTACCATTTGACTCTTTATATATAAAGTTTGCTGACCTCTAATACAGGCAATGCCAGACAGAGTTGGTTTGATCAAACCTCTAAAATTTATACAATTAGTATAACTACTCCTTGATTAGTTCAGCAACAGGTGTGGACAAGGCCTGTAATCATTGGTTGTTGTGCAAATGAATCACAGACAGGCTATCCTCCAGAGATCTATCAAAAGACACAGTGCTTCATGCAGCTCTTTTCTAAGGAAGATACTTTTTTTCCTTTGTGACAGGATTTATATGATTTTGTTCAACATTAGAGCTTGCTGCCTTAAATGAATGACTCTTTAAAGAGATTGTACCAATGGGCATATAAAAATATCATGGACAGGCTTCAATGCATTCAACCTGTATTTATTGAGCACCCATTACATAATCATCATGATGTATTATGATGATAATACTTCTTATACTAAGCTCAATATTTTAAAAAGTACTCGTGAACATTACGTGAGCTGGGAAGTAGTCTCCGAGATGGAGTTTTGCATCTAGGCAGTATATTAGATAACGCCTTTAGAACCAAAGTCTACGGGGGTGGAAAGGGAGCAAATTTGGGGAACAGGAGAAATTGGGCTGCTATATAGTCACAACAAAAGCCTCAGCTGACCCCACAGTGAACCTGGAAGGTTACATGTTCTTTCAGAATTCCTATAGTTAGGGTGAGGAGGCTAGTCTTTATGCCTGTGCGATGACTAGTCCTTGGAGACATACTGCCTATGGGAAGGGGCCTCTCTGTAGTGGAGGGAAGTTCTGGCAAAGGGCTGACAGCTGAGGCCTACGAGCCATGTAAAATCAGTCCTGAGAGGATCATGTAATCAGTGCGATCCTGTGTCACCAACACCCCACTGCTATGCCTCGCAGATTCCCTTTATATAAGTTCTGAAACCAGCTCTTTCAGGACTCTTGGGGTTCCGTTTCTCCTGGTGCAAAGTTGTAAAATGAATGATAGTGGGGGAAATTAGAGCCTCTGTTGCATCAAGCTGGTCTCCAGGCTCAACTGCTACTAGCCCTCTCCATCCTTCACTACCCATCCTAGACGCCCTCAGCTAGCACCTCTGCTATCTCGGTGGCATGACCCAGACCCTCCTCTCTAAGGGGTCTGTCCTTCAGGCCATCATGCCTTTCTCAGGCCATGGCTACTTTAGTTGTTCACTTACTATTAAAATTAGACAAAGGGATGCCAAGAGAGGTCCAAGTGCAAAATATGCTTTTCCTGTCTGCATTAGGTATTAGGAGCCCTACTTCTTCCTGATTCATGAAGCTCAAATGTCCCTGACATGACGGTAACCCTAGCACACGGAGCACAAAATGCCCAGACAGCAGCTGAAGCTCAATGTTCAAGGGAACCCTTGTTAAGTTCCCTGATGCAAGCTTGTCTCCTTTGGGAATCAGGACCTCTAAACCTCTAAACTTTCCTAAAGTTGTGAAAAATGAAAACACTAATTCCCTCAAATGGTTTTGTTTTTTTTGTTTTTGCTTTTGACACTGATAGGCCATTCCTTCTTTTACTGCTTGGTTCTCAGACCTGTGTATTTTACCAATGAGGACACAGCAGTCATTGGCCACCATGGCCTTTAATTATCACAGTTTCACCCATTTTCTTTCTTTTAAAAAAAATGTTTAAAAGTGTTTTTACTTATTTTTGAGAGAGAGACACACAGAAAGAGACAGAGAGCATGTATGCAGGGAGGGGCAGAGAGAGAGGGAGAAAAGAATCTGAAGCAGGCTCCAGGCTCCAAGCTGTTAACAGAGAGTCTGATGTGGGGCTGCAACTCACAAACCGTGAAATCACAACCTGAGCTGAAGTCAGACACTTAACCGACTGAGCCACCCAGGCGCCCCTCACCCATTTTCTTTTTGAGCATTAAGATCCACACGCTGGCTTCTATTATTTGGGAGATCTTATCATCCCATTGCTATTAGTGAACATAATATCTAAATTCTCCAACTGTCAGTCACAGTCTTTAGAGAGAGTAATCATGGAGTTCTAGTGCCCTTCTTTCTAGTACATCTCTTATTGCTTTGAGACATAAAGCATCCTCTGGGTCCTCCCACTAAATATAACCAGCTGGTAAGTTTTCTAGCCTTACATGGTACATCACATTCTAGCATGCTCATTTTTCTGAGACTTTTGATCCACCATATGCCATAGAACTTGTGGCATTTCTACCTTGCTTGATTCAAGTCATCACTTTCTCCATGCTTCTAAGAGCTACTCTAACAGCATGTTAACACCATCCCCTGAGGGTCATGCCAGGTTGTGAAACCTTGACGATTTAACACAGAAGAATGTCTCTATATTGATAAGTCCTCCCTCCTTCCACATTGTGTTCCATCCTCCTGGGTTCAGCTCCTTACGAATGTATTCCCATATATATGTATGTTACTCTCCTGTGGGTGCCTATTCCTCCCATATTCGATTATAATTTCTGTAGTCTCTCTGCATTTCCCTGGACAGTTTATCTAAATTTTGAATGAAAATATTATATGAAATCTGCCTTTGAGGAAGGGAGCAGTAATGTCGGGAAAGGACAGTGTTTTCAGCCAAGGGCAATACCTGGAAAGAGCTAAGAGCTAGACACTATCAACCAGCAGAACTCCCAACATTTGTAGGAATTCATTCTTCAGTAGCAAAGGGGGCTGATTCTGGGTGGCACAATCCAATGTCCACTACAAATTATTTTCCAACACCCTCCTCTATGACCAGATGAAAGTAAGTTCATCTGTCTCCTAGGAAGTTAGTTCCTGGCAGCACCAAATCTCATAGGTATAAAACTTCTCTACAGGAAAATTTAGCAATAAGACCATTTCAAAAGTAAGAGACTTTAGGCTCTATTCTTATGCATGATGAGACTCAAGCCTGGATGTCAGATGACTTGTTCAAAGTTCACTGAGATGACATTTCAGGTTGATCCCCATCCGTGTTCCAGAGATCTCCTTCAAACAGCCAGCTCACTTTCAGTTTACCTTTCTATATCTTCCATACAATCTCAGAGGTGATACATAGATTTTGAAATAAAGACTCCTGGGCTCCCAAGTCTCCATACAGTAAACTTCTTACACCAGGAATGACAGGGATTAAGTCACTCATCAAGATGCAATTTACCAATGACCCAAGTACTGCAGACAAGTATGACAGCCCAACCAGGTATGTCAATGCCAGCCCCTGGGATGTAGGGTGCCAGCAAATTGTCCTGCAGGGGAAGTCCTCCAGTAAAAGCAGGAAGGAACTAGGAAGTAACCCTATTCATTTGACAAGAGCAAAGGACTTGTCTCAAATCACACTGTGAATTGTGATAGACTTGAAAACAAAATAAGAGCTAAAAAAAGTAAAGTCCTTTTCTCCAGGAGTTAACCACAAATGCTGCAGGAGGCATATCTAATTTCTGTAAAGGGAGATAGTAGGAACCAAAGACACTCTAAAACACACCGGCAGATAGAAACTCAGTGCTGTTTCCTGCCAGCTAAAAGCCGCTCAGCAGGACGGACTAACAGTTGCTGGTGCTATCCTAGCAGATGGAGGATGAAAGAGGAGACTAGATTAAGTTCAGTGTTTCCCACTGACCCAATTCCAAGGGGTATGTGTGTGTATGTGTGTGTCATTACCAGAAGCCCAAACCTGCCTCTTTTCCCTAAGGCATTAGGTCTCATGCTCTCACATATAAGCAGTCCAAACCAACCATCCACAGCAAAGTCCAGACTTCTTCATTTCATGTTCCCCAAGAATATAAGGCTACTTTTAGGGTAACCCCAGGGTCACAATCAGATCTTGATTAATATACTTTTGGAAGGGATGGAAGTATGGCATGCTTATAGGAAACCTCAGCATACAAATAAAGCTTTAAGTCCCCCAGATGGGGGAAGATTTAAAACCAAGATCTTGATGAGAAACTTTGAGGAAAAGACCTGGAGCTAGTGTGGGTCAAGGGTGCTGGCTTTAGTTTTCTGAAGAGGAGCCATGGAGACCTGCATTATGCCCCCAAGAGCATGAGTTAGAGTCGGGGCAGCTCTCAGCAATTCCTAACCTGTGGCATCCTAATACCCCAAGCTATTTAGCACTGCTGAATGGCATAGTCTGTCCTTGGAAGCAAGTAGTGAGTGAGTTTCTGAGCATTTCAACTGTTCAATAAACCATGTGTCAGTAGCACTGCCAGTGGGGTTTCTAAATTGGGAGGGAGTCTTGAAGAGGTAGATGCTAAGGTACCTGCCAATAAGAGATTCCTACACACTGGCTGGTGTGGTGAAGAAGCAGAGGGCAGAGAAGTGGCCCTTATAAATAATGCAAACATATTTGGACTTCGGCTATTATAAACATAACGTTCTCTGTCTCTGACCTGTGACTGATGTCTTCCTGGGCAGCACTGAGCTGACACTGAATCATCAGGGCCCCTGCTAACAAAGACCCAGAATTACGGCTCCATCCCAATCACAACATTTATCCCAGTCCTCCCCCAGTCAGGAGGACTGCTGACACATAACCCTAAAAGTGCCCCCCAAGTTACCAACATTTTCCATAATTTTAATGTATTCATTTACAGCAATTTAAATGACTACTGTGTTCTCTCCTCTCTCTCACATATACTGTGACTTGAGCAAATAAAACAGAGAATTCAGAGACCATATTTCAAGGAAACAGTATGTCCTGGCTTCTGCTGACAGTAGTCCTTTTAAGCACTAGATGCTTATGAACAGGAAGAACCAAGGAATCATTTGGGGATATTCCAGACTCTAATGCCCCTGTTAGACACCATTCGAGGGGAAAGCAGATTCAACCAGGAACCCAAGCCACTCTTACTCCCACTTCTCACTCACAGGGAAACTACTTAAAAAAACAAAACCAAAACCAAAACGATTAGCCAGTCATTCCGAAACATGAAAGCACTTCAAACAAAACACTCATTAATTAAAGACGTGCTGAAAGATAGGTTCCTGGCAGTGTGAAAATCGGGTTTACAGGGAAGGGATAAAGAAAAGACCAGACTTGGCACATAATAAAATCCCAGGTGTTTATGGAGGTCTCTCTCCCATAGCCAGTGCCTTGGTGTCGAGAAATGAGCTAAGCCACTCCATGGAGCCTCCGCGTCAGCATCCATTTTGTGTGGCCACGTGGTCTGCAGGGACTTTACACTGACACTTGCCCCTCAGGCAAGCGCCTGCCCTAAGCTGCAGCCAGAGTCCTAACAAATGTAAATTCAGAACGGGACTTCCCCATTCGCCCCTGAGCAATAGTGCCCCTCCCTGTCTATCTTATGTGCCCCCCAAGTAGAAATCCTGTGGAGGTTACCAATACCACACACTTTCTGGTTTAAATTGACCAAAATTTAATTTGGTTTCAATTAACCAAAAATTTTGGTTAAATTGACCAGCCCTAGCCTGGGAACCCCAAAGCGCTCCACTCACAGACTAAAATAAAGGCGTGGGCCCCAGGCCCTCCCAATCTCTCTCTCTGGCTGCATTCTGCCTTGACCTCCTTACGTGGCCCCTCGAGGTGTGCCAGGCTCTTTTTCCTAGCACCTGCAAGTAATCAACTTCTCTATTTCAATTTCTTTTGTGGTCCATCATTGAACTGAGGGTCACCATCCAGCACCCTGGGCTCCACTCGACAAATGTTAATTTAACACAGTCATAACCCTCACGTAAGGAGCTGAAAGTGAATGCAGTTGGGACTCAGAGTCACCCACAGCTCAGTGTTCCCAGGCCCAGAAAAGAAAAGAAGCATCTGCCACAGGCAGCCTGGCACCCAGTCTGGCAGTTTTATAGAAATATGGCTACTTCTTTAGAGTCATAAAACACTGCGAAGGACTCTAAGAAGCTCAGAGCAATTCTCTCATTTGACAAATAAGGAAACTGCTTAGAGTCGTATGACATCCTGCCAACATTCCTAAGGGAGTAATTGGCAGAACACGACTGGATCCCATTTTTTCTGACCCCAAGGTCAGTCATTTAATCCATCATAGCACATCATCTCTCTAAGCGTCACTTCGGGGAGAGCTGACGATTTGGACAGCATTCTACAGCAAAGCCAGAATTAAATGTATCCATCACTATCACGCCTTCCCTTCTCTCAACCTCTCCCACGTGGAGGAAGACCTGCTCTGCCTTCTGGCTGTTTCCACGCTCCCCGAAGCTCCTCAGAGGCTGGCTCTTCCAAGGAGGACTTGCTTCCCCTCCCTCCAGTTTTCATGAAAACATAGTTCTTGAAGGGACCTGACCCAGGCCAGGTGGCCCTAGTAATTCTCATTAAGATGGGTTCTTTTCTGAGCCTAAGATTCCCCAGAACTTGTTAACACAAATGGAACTCTGTGGGTAAATGTAGAGCTATTTTTGAGCAAAGGCACTTTCCCTGTGGCCCTTGCCAATGCACACTATTCCCAAATCACAGTGCTCCAGGGTGCGACCCTTCTAAATTTCCCTTCCACAGTACAGAGCATCTCTGCGGACACAAGTACCACAAAACAGGAAACCTGATTGAAATGGGACTTTGGAAGCCCACTTCTGTCACCGCCAGCACTGCCCGGGTGCAGCCAGGAGCCAAGGAAAAGGAGTAATCAACCCACCCTCCCAGGAGGCGACTGCACAGAGATCCTGTCTAGAAAAGAAAAAAATGTCATTACTGCCCATAGGAGAGTTTAATGAGCCAAATTATGGCCTGTCAGACAAGGCAGTGCCTGCCCCAGGGAATCCACTCCAGCAAGCATGGCTCACAGAGCAGGTGGGAAAGACAAATGTGCTCCTGAGCAGCCTCGGGGAGTGAGGACTGTGGCTTCAGACTCCAGCTTTCACACTCCAAGCCTATGTGAGGTTTCCTGGGAGATGCATCAGGGCATCCTGGGCTGGGTGAAGGGAGGAGGCGGAAGGGAGCCCATCCCTAAGTTACTCTTTAGACGAGACCATGTAATCAGTAACCATCGTTTTCATCAGAAGCCTTAAAGACTCTTTTTACAGACTGTAATTTTGGAGAATTTTTACGGAGGATGAAATGACACAAATAAAATTCCTGCTACCTAAACTGCTGAGGAGTAGAGGCCATAGAAATCACACTCACCCTAGGGACAGTTTCATCTCTGGGCAGGCTTGGATAAGGTGTTTTCTTCTCTCAGCCTCATTTTCCTCACAATATGACTTCTTATAATGGCTGAAGATTGGGCATTCATTCGTTCAAAAAGTATTTTTTGAGCATCCATTCCATGTTGGAATACACTCTAACAAGCAAGTGTTAGTAATAGTTGTAGTAGTAGTAATAGTAGTTATTATTGCAGTTGCAGAAATTGTAGAAGAGCAGGAATAAGCATTTAATAAATATCAAACACAGTTGCATGAACTTTGCATTATGAACCCCTTTCAGACTCCTAATAACCCTATGAGGGAGGTCCTCGTGGTACACTGTTTTTCATACTTGAATAAATTCACAAGTAACTTTTCAACAGCCATAACCATGCCTTCAAATAACTTATATCTTACAGGAATAAAAGCTGATAAGGAGATCATTATAAAATTATAATGGCATACACCAGATTAAAATTTAGAAAAAAGTAGGAAAGAGACCTTACTAGATCAAGTGGTCATAAATACCATGGAAGCTAGGGCTGAGAGATGAAAAAGCACTTGGGGTGTCTGGGTGGCTCAGCTGGTTAAGTGTCCAACTCTTGATTTCGGCTCACATCATGATGTCACAGTGTGTGAGATGGAACCCCATATCGGGCTCTGTGCTGACAGTACAGAGACTGCTTGGGATTCTCTCTTTCTCCCTCTCTCTCTGTTCTTCTCCAGCGTGCATGTGCGTGCATGTGCTCTCTCTCTCTAGTAAATAAACATATTTTACTTTTATTCAAAAAAATGTTTTATTTATTTCTGAGAGAGAGAGAGAGACAGAGAGAGAGAGCATGAACAGGGGAGGGGCAGAGAGAGAGGGAGATACGGAATCTGAAACAGGCTCCAGGCTCTGAGCTGGCAGTCAGCACAGACCCCAACGTGGGGCTTGAACCCACAAACCATGAGATCATGACCCAAGCCGAAGTCAGACGCTTAACTGACTGAGCCACCCAGGTGCCCCAATAAATAAACATTTTTTAAAAACAAAGAAAAAGCACCAAGTATGAGAGAAGCATGGAATGAGGTAAGGAAATACCTCACACACTTTCGTGTGCATGTCAGTTCTTTAGCAAATGCTTGTATCCCCTCCCTTATCAATCTCTGTGATAGAAAATTGACAGGAATATCCACTAAAATGTTTATAATCATGGTGAAGAGAACTATATGTCTAAAACTGAAGAAGAAAGTGATGAAAATCAGAGTAGATTGGACCTTTGACCCAAGACCCTTACTGCAAACCCAGCCCCAGGAAAACTTTCCTCACCCAAAGAGAAGGACCTCCATGAAAAGCCTGGTCTGGCACTGTGACAGGAGATCATGTGAAATGTGCTAGAATCTACCATCCATGAGACACTTGAGAATAATAAGCCAGTGGACTTGGCTAATGACAAGGAATTTAAGAACTTTGTTCCACAATGAGTTAGAGATCTTAACTCTTTATAACAATTTGGATGGAAAGATTGTTGGGTGGGTGGATGGGAGGATGGATGGCCCATCTGACATTTGTAAGTGACTTATTCCAATCATCACCATCTTATTAAGGAACAACCAATTCATCTTGACAGTAGCTAGGCTTAGAGTTTAATAAATACATTTTCTAGCACTCAGACAAGGGACCTATTAGGCTAGTAATGGAAGCTGCACTTTCAAACCAGCTATTTGTGGCAAAATGACTGTTCAATATATTTTGAAGTTCCTTGATAATCCATCTAGTGCATCTTCTATATTCTGTGGAGGCCCCAGGAAATACTTCAAGAGATGAGGGAAAAACTAAGATGGTGTTACAAGTTCCAAGAAGAGCAGATCCACTTTTATATGCTGAGGTGATTCCTAAAAAAAGTTTTTGAACTAACTTATTTGCTGCTAAATCATGGATCTGCTGTAAGTTCATATAAAGATTCTCCCCTTTAATGTACATCTGTGGAAAAAAGGGTGACAATAAATCTATAATTAAAAGAACATTAAAAAGCTTGGTTATTTTAAGGATTCCACAATAAATTGATAAGAAATATCAAAGGCAGATGATATTTTTGGTGATTAAATAAAAAGTTTCAGAAAATTTTAAGAACAAGTCAGTATTTTTATATATTTTCCCTACAATCTTGTTTATACATTAAAGGCCAAATCACTTCAAATTCTATGGTAATTTCTCTTTCCTTTTATAAAATAAAGAGGTTTATGAATGAGATATCTAAGAGTTTTGGAGAACAGAAATAGGAGCTGTCTATTTGATGTACAGGCTAGAAAACGAGACAGGGCATGGGCTGAATTAATAGAGGTATATATTTCAAGTTAAAGGAGGTGAGGTCATTATACCTTAGGTACATTTTAAGAAGAACATGAGTAACCTAGAACACTCCCAACAAAAATAATCAAAATATTAAAGAATTTTAAAACTGACATGTAAGAAAATGTTGATAAACCTAGAAATTTAAGGATTATAAAAGATTTAAAGAGAAACGTAACGATTATCTTGATATATTCAAATCTGTTCTTTGCCTGAACTGAGGAGACCAAGGAATAAGAGAAGAAATAAAACCTCAGATCCAGAAGATCTTACCAGTAAGGGAATTGTGTGTTTCTTTTGATAAAAGGGTCTGGGGAAAAGACAGCAAAGAAAATCTTAGTCATGGTGCAGGAGATCATGGTAATGGGTAAGAAGCTGAACTGTCAGGTGAACCCCAACATGCCAGTGGGAATTCACTGCTGGGCTTTCTCATAAAAATCATTCAAAGAGCTTGTTTTAAAAATAAGAAATCCAAGTGGAGCCAAGCAACGTGTGCTTCATGCTGAGGGAAGAGTACATAATCTGACTTAGAATTTAGAGACCACGTGGAGAGAGGAGATATTGGCCCAAGGGAAGGTGATGGGGAGGTGGAGGTGGAGGCAGCCCATGTTGTAGTCTAAATGGGGAAACACAGATACCACGGAAGGGAAACAGGAGCCATGGCAGCCCAGTTAGGGTGTCACAGCCTGGGTAGGGTGAACAGCCAACCAGGCGGCAGTAACAACAGCCTGGAATCTGGGGTTAGAGCGCAGAAAGGGCGAGGAAAGCATCTGTGCAGCCTGGCAAAGGGTATCGGAGCCTGGCTGGCTGAGGAATGTGTTCAACAAGGACAGAGGGGCATGGCAGCAGCTTAGCCTGGACAGTAGGACAACGGTGAGGAGCGTGTCCCTCCTTCCATGCAGGGGCATGCCGACTGTGGCATTGCAGTGTGAGGTAGTGAAGACCCAGAGAGGCAGGGGGAGCTACTGCACTGGGGTGGGGCAAGGGTCAATGGGGCAGGGACAAGATACTTGCTATGTACTCAGGGAATTCTCCAAAGAGGTAATTTATATAAAGGATCACAGGAGGAGCAGGCTTCTTACACCTGGGGAGTGAAATTACAAATATGGGAAGGAAAAAAGAATGTAATTAACCCAGGTTATACCATCTATGTTACCTAACTAGAATTTAAATAAAAACTTGAAATGAAAAAAATTAAAGGTAAATAAAAGGCTCTTTATATGAAAAAAGGAAAATAAGTTTAAACAAATAAAATCATAATTAACCCAGAAGTGTCCAATTCTAAGCAGAGTCTGAAGTATGAATTCGTGGTTTTCCGCATATATGTATACTGGACCATATAGACAGAGAAACTAGTATAGATGTGTGTATATACATGCATATATTCCCTAGCTCTGCCCACTGACAACCAGCAGTGCTGACACACAATAACCAACAATGCACCTAGCACTGAGATTCTGGTATCTAAACACCTTGTGCCACTGAAGGAAGCCGGGACCGCTTGGAGAAATAGCTGAACCTAGGGCTGGACCAGGGGAAGTACAAGGTGATACTGGGTCCTCTTTTTGTGCCAGAAAATAAGGAGGCCAATGAATAATGGGAATACATAAGAAAGTCACAGGAGCCAGCTCAAAGGGGCCCCTTCCACCTAAACCTAGGATAATTTAAGTATCAAAACAAATACAGAAACGGATTATAACTAATAAATAAGAGAGAAATTCACAGGTCCATCCTGTTATAGGTAAATAAATGGAAAGAAGAGAAAGGTTTTCATTGCAGTACAATGCCAATGGATAAAAAATAGAAAAAAATGATGCTGTTTGAAAATCACCATATAGCAATCATCATAGCATTAAGGAATTCAGCCAAGAAACACCAATGGGCACTAAAACTAGTACATTAGAATATGATGAAGCATGTGCTAGCTTCAGAATACCTCTCAAAATACTTACTTACTGGTTATAAAGAAGAGTAAAATTACAGTGGAAAAGCCTGGCAGCCGTCAGTTTAGCCAAAAATCATGGCTAATATTACCAGTAGCAGGACACATAGAAATTGTGTAAAACCTGGTGAAGCGTAGTGAAGAAGATAGCATTGTTTATGTGACATTTCTGCAGTAAAATACACACACACACACACACACACACACACACACACACACACCCTAAAGTTAATCATGGAGAAACTTCAGAAAAATCCACACTGAAGGATAGTCTAGAAACTAACTGGTCTGTGATCTACAAAAGTGTCAAGGTCATGACAGCTAAGGGAAGTCTGAACAGCTGCTTCAGATTCAAGGAAACAAAAACAGACAATTAAATTTAACTTATTATCCTGGACTGAATGTTTTTTCTCTAAATGACCTTATAGCAAGAATTGGAAAAAGCTCAAATGGTGTCAGATGATTAGAAATTGGTAATAAATAAGTCTCAATTTCCTTATTTTGATTGTTGCATTGTTGCTACAGCAAAAAATATCTTCAGCTGTAGGAAATATACACTGAGGTTTTTTGGAAGTGATGGGGATATCTATGGGTAATTTATTCTCAGATAAGCCAATGTGTATACCAAGGGAGGGGCGCTTTTTAATATTCTTGAAACTGTTTTGTAAATCTGAAATTACATCAAAATTTAAAAATGGAAATTCCTGGGCCTTATTAGATACCTACTAAAGGATGTGAATTTATGGCACCAAGGCACAGGGAAATACATGTTAAAAGCTATCCATATTATTCATTGGCAGGTTTGGAAACCACTGGACTAGATTAGTGCTTTTCAAACTTTAGCATGCATACAAACCTGTCAGGGACCTTGCTAAAATTCAGATTCTGACTCAGTAGTTCTGGAGTGGAGTCTGAGATTCTGCATTTCAAAAATTCTCCCAGGGGATACCAATGCACTAGACCACAAATGAACTTTGAGTATAGAACCACATGATCTTTCAGAGCATACCAGGAGACCTGGTAAAATCTATGAGACCAGGATTCTTCCAGCCTTCGAGGAATTTTGGCAGTAGAATGAATAAATCTGAATGCATCTATATGAACCACCTGCTAAATAAACTGGCAATGTACTTGGTATTTGTGGATAATCTTGCTTGGTCTAACAAAAGAAAACTCTTGCCCCCAGAAAACATTCTTTCAGGCTCCATGCATGTAACAATAAGAAGCTCTTTTTTTTTTTTTGCCAACAAGTTCAAAATCTAGGCAATGATAGGCAATGATATGTCATCAGAAGTCTAGAGACCCACAGGAAAAAATATGGAAACTTATTTGGATAATATTCCACTACCTTCACCATTTGCTTACAGTTGAAACTTTTTTTTTTTTTTTTTCCCTCAAAGCACAGAGGGGAGGAAAGACCTAGAAGTTCATGCCAAAGGTGACTGTCATGTTACTTGGTGAGTATTCAGTTCTCCTTTTCATCTGTATCAAATCCCAACAAACACATTTGTTTACTATTCTTTGTATAGAATAGTCATTATTGAGTGCCAGCATGCATCTCACAATGAACAAAGTCCAATGACTGGATTTAATCTTTTTGTACATTTTTTTCATTGACAAAAAATGGGTGATTTCTGTCATGACCTTCCTGCATATCATACTAGGTTCACAATTTTATGCTTTTTTCATATATGGATGTGTCCACACAATATAGAGTAATGTTTATGTGTGTTTTAAACATTCACGCAAATGCTAACATCGCGTTATCTATCTTTTTGCAACTTTCTATTTTCACTCATTTTCAGGTGTTTAGATCTATAAAGATAGATAGGCAGATAGATAGATGGAAGTATTTCATTCTATAAACACTATACCTTTGATCTACAGATCATTAATTTGCTTTCAGTTTTTCGCTATTCAAAGAATGCTATAATGAGAATCTTTGCACATGCTTCCTACTTGCTTCACATGTGAAGAGCTTCCCCAGTTATGTAACTAGAAGCCAAATTGTTGGGTCAGAGGACGTATGCATTGGCAAATGTGCTAGATAACATCAAATATTCCTACAAAGCGATTTTGCCAATTTATACTCCCCCCATCAGTCTAAGAGAGTCCTCACATCCCCACATACATGCTAACACTTCAGATTATCACCTTTTTAAAAGGTTTGGCTGATCTATTGGTTGTAAAATGGTACTTTATTATTTTAACTTATATTTACCTCTGATTACTAGCAAGGATGTAACTCCAAGTTATGTTTCTTCTTTTATACACTACCCATTTTTATCATTTGCCCACATTTATTAGGTTGTCTTTTTATTTCAGGACTTGTAGAATTTTAAAAATACATTCTAGAATGTCAGTTACATGTGTTGCAAACATCTTCTCCTGGTCTGTTATTTCACATTTAGGTTGTTCATGGCATCTTTGGTCATGCAGAAGTTTTACATTTTGAGTCAGTGTTTCTGTTTGTATCTTGAACATGTGGGTTTTGCTTAAGAAATCTTTTTCTTCCCTCAAGGTCATAGAGATGTTCACATTTTTTTCTAAGAGTTTTAAACTCATCTTTTATACTTTCAGTCTTTAATCTACTTGAGATTCGTTTTGTTAAAAGAGATAGACTTGTAGTTTATTTTAATTTTCATATGGAAAGCCAACTGTTCCAACCCCTAATCATTTTCCTTCCCCATCAACTTGTGAGGGCTCCTTTGTTATTTACCAAATTCCTGTAGAAGCTTCAGTCCATTTCTGGTCTTTCCAACCTGTTCCACTCATCTATTTCCTTTCCTCTGTGCTGATGCTGCACTGTTTTAATTACTACAGCTGTATAAAATTTTTAGTAGTGCAAGGCCCATTGACAAGTTCTTCTTTTACCAGTCTAGTCATACATGATTTTTTAAAATTTCGTTTCTGACTTATGCATAGTTAATTTTCGTGAATGTTCTATACGCCTTGAAAAAAGTACATATTCTCTAGGTCTATCTATCTATAACACCCAACATCAAACTTCATATTCATGTTACTGTAATATTCTAAGTCTGTTTTAAATTTTTATTTTTTATGTGATTGAAAGCTATGCTGATAAGTACATATAACTTGTCCATTTATTTCTTCTGATATATTCCTTTTCCATTATGAAGTGTCCTTATCACTATTGTGCATTTAATCCTAAACTCTTTTTTTTTACTTTTTAAGTATTTTGTTCTATTTCTGTGCAATCAAGCTTTTTTTTTTTAATCCCACTTATTAAATCCTACTGGCTTTGATGTTCTTCACTGCTCTTCACTCAAAGTTTACCACTATATTTTGGCACACACATTTAGTTTATAGAAGTTAAAATTTCCAAGGTATTTATTTCAACATTGTTTTTGAAAACTCATTAAAATATCATTCACTATCATTACTTTTTCTAGTTACCATGTATAAAATCATCAGTTTGTAACCAACTGAATGTAAACAACTCTGTACTCCTCTCTCCTCTCCATCTCTCTACTGCCTCACCCCAGAATGGGTGCATTCTGCTGTATTCAGACTCCCAGTGGCAAGTTCACAGATTAAGGATCCAGGAACATAGGTATCTCACTTTCTTCCCCACTATAACAACATATATGAGGCAGGAAATCCAGAAAAAAGCATCTACTTGGAATGTCTGGCCACCCCATGGTATAGTAGACTAGAAGAGAAATATTAGAAAGTACAATTTTTAGATATCTATTCCATATTCTAAATTCAGACTTATGGGTAATGAAGTTGACATGTTAATCTCCATTTCTCTGATTTTTTCACCTATTTTAATTGGTTATAAACTGAGACAAAGAAAAAAAATAGACAATAAAATTATAAGCCTGGCCTCTGAACCTGAAACTTGCACAGATAAATACAGATAGCAAAGTTTTGTCAGTTCACTATCTCTATGATACAAGCCACGTTTCCTAACCAGGGTGTTGGAACTGAAACCATGTCCCAGAGGGTTAATGAGATGAAAACTATCAGAAAATTTAAAGCTTGTTTTTCAGAGACTTCTTTCTCCCTGATCAGCTATTGTTTATTTTCAGACCCCACTAACCAATTCACTAGCTGTCTCCGCAGAAGCCTGGACTCAAGGTCAATTGATATGCCTCTAGTCTATGAACAAACAGGTCCTACATTTCCTACCCAAGACCACATACATATTATACGGGATCTCAGATGATGCCCAGGGCCCCTTCTCCTTGTTCTAAGATAACTTCCTTCGGATGTTGTCTCCGCTCCAAAGTAAACACAGGATGTATGTTAGATGTATATTTTCTCAATGCATATGCTCCATCTTCCCTCAAGAGCAGTCATAAGATTACCCACCCCCTTTTTCATCAATATGCATGTAACTGCAGTTCCTTTGACTATAAAAACCTTGCTCTCTCCACCTTTGAGGAGGCAGACTTAAGCTTTCCCTCTCATTTCCTCATTTGGCTGCCTCTTGATTAAACCCTTTTCTTGTTGCATGCTCGATATCTCAGTAATTATCTTTGCTGCATATCAGGCAGACAGACTTGGGTTTGGTTATGGATCTCTAAGATGCTCTCTGGGTGACACTGAAACTAAAAAGGGAAGTTAAAGGGAACAGAACACCAGTTTGCATTCCCATCAACAGTCCAGGAGGGTTCCCTTTCTCTATATCCTCCTACAATTCAGCAATTATACTACAGGGGTATTTAACCAAAGAATACAAAAATATTGATTCAAAGGAGCACATGCACCCTGATGTTTACAGCAGCATTATCAACAATAGCCAAATTATGGAAAGAACCCAAGCATCCATCAACTGACTAATGGATAAAGAAGATGTGGTATATATGCAATGGAATATTACTCAGCCATCAAAATGGAATGAAATGTTGCCATTTGCAACGACATGGATAGAGCTAGAGAATATGATGCTAAGCAAAATAAGTAAGTCAGAGAAAGACAAATATCATATGGTTTCACTCACATGTGGAATTCAAGAAACAAAACAAATGATCATAGGAGAGAGAGAGAGAGAGAGAGAGACAGTGTAAGTGGGGGAGGGGCAGAGAGAAAGGGAGACACAGAATCCGAAGAAGGCTCCAGGCTCCAAGCTGTCAGCACAGAGCCCAACATGGGGTTTGAACTCATGAATGATGAGATCATGACCTGAGCGAAAGTCAGACGCATAACCAACTGAGCAAACCAAGTGTTCCCCCCACCAAGAAACAGATTCTTAACTACAGAGAACAAACTGATGGTTATCAAAGGAGAGGTGGGCAGGGGGATGGGTTAAATAGGTGATGGGATTAAGGAGTGCACTTGTGGTAAACACTGGGTAATGTATGGAAGTGCTGAATCACTGTATTGTATACCTGAAACTAGTATATACATATACTATTATGTTAACTGGAATTTAAATAAAAATTTACAAAAATTTTTAATACAAAAAAAAAAGGAACAGAACAGAGACAAGGATGACATCAAAAGAAAGGTTCACTTTGCCTCTGGCATTGGATCACTGATGTTGAAAAATCTAGCTCAAGGTCCTTAGCTAAGTAATTGTTTGATTACCTAGTTCAAGTTCTTTGTTCTTACTGTTTTGTGGGTAGGGAGGACAGTCGATGGTTTCTTCCTGCAGATGTCCCCAATTCCCCAGGAGAGCTCCCTTTAGAAAGCTCTCAATAGCTCTTGCCTTATTGGCTGAAGTGGAAAACACACTTTGGAGCATTGGTCTTATAGCAGGGATGTTCCAGGACCTCTACTATTCTGCCATTAATGCCATGGCATTTCCAGCCAAGATAGTGGAAGGCAAAGCAAGATGACCCACCATTCTTGGGTCAAGACCTTGCCAACCAGCTTCCTTCTGGCCTCCAGACAGCTTGATTTCAGCCTCAGCTCTGCAGCAAATCCTCATTGTTCCTAACTCACTCTTGAAGGAGGAGGTGGTGTTGACAAGCTCCACAAAGAGCTAATATTTGAAAAAGGCACTGGGTAGCAAGGAAACTGGTCAGGCACAGTAAGACCAAAAGGCACAAAGGATGTCCAATGTCCATTCCTGTCCTGGGTAGGTATTCTGAATAAGGAAGAAGTGGATGATTGTTTTGACCATATATTTCTGTGTGCTCAGAATAGCATATCATTATTTATTATATTAAAAATAATCAAATTACATAACCATCCTATCTTCTGCCACTCTGTTGTTTAAGTCTGAACAAATTGTGTTCACTACAGAAAGTCTTACATAAGACAAAGTTTTCAAGGAATGCATTCAAATATTTTTAAAATGCAAAAGCACCTGAATCATTTCTTTCTCTAGTTGTGTATGTTCATTCTTAGCTAATATTTATAAAGAACTTATGCATGATACATGTTATAAAATTGACAGTAGTAAGAAAGGTTTGTATTTAACTTGCTCATTGTGAAAAGTCCTATTCACCCTCATTAATATGCTACAGCATTTTAAGTAAAATGGCACTGCAGAGAAGGTACAGTGGGCTTTTCCCATGTTTTCCAAAGGGAGCCTCAGCCTACACCAGAGGAGTTCTGGGCATGGGTGGAAAACTGAGAAAAAGCCATGTGTGAGATGAGCCAATGTTAAGTGAAACGGCTGTGTGGAGAGTCCCATTAGCTCCTTTGCAAATGGACAAGTCATAAACCTGCCTAATGACTTGGAAACTCAAAATTGCTCCTTTCATTTTAAAGAATTTTTAATGTTGTCCTCTCCAATGGGCACCATTAACAAAGAAACCCTCCATTCCTCCACATGGTTTCCCTGGTAGGCAAGTGTGTTTTCAGTAAGGCCAGAAGGGAAAAAAACTCTCAGTGGGAGAAAGATCTGTGTGGAAAGAGGAACACTTGCTAATTTCTCCAACCCACCCAACCCACTGAGGCGGGGAGACTGCAGGGTGTGCAAACCACAAAGTAGAATTTATCTCAGCTGTGATTGCATCTTTCAACCATTTTAATCTCTCTCTTTCTTTTGACACTGTATAATACTTTCTTCAAGAAACGTTCTTTAATCTTATAATTTGAAAACAAATTCTATTTCAGCTGTCCTTACAGTAGGCGACCTTTAATGGCTTTGCTATAGGTAAAACTCTGTCATTATGTTCTGCCTCCCTGCTCAGCTTTCTGGATATCAAATTGCTCAGATGCTGCAGTTTTTGTCAGTGATAATATTGCCCTTTCAAAATTTCTCTGTAAGCAGCCTGAAAGGATTCATTCGGAGCAGTGGTTTCATTAATTTATTTAAATGCATTTCTCAAACAAAGTAGGTTAGTTGTTTCGAAATGTCAGGGTCCGGGAGCAGATATGAAAATATTCTGCAAAATACAATTGTCCAGGTTTTCGGAGGGAAGGAAAGAAAGCAGGCATTTATGAAGGAAGCCAACTGATGAGTGGCTGTGTGCCTTTCCCAAAGGCCCAGCAGTCCTCCTCAGGATCAGCAGCATTCACTCCAGCCTCCATGTCGGGATCATGCTTACAAAGTGGTTTTTGTTGTAGATGATAGTCAGCACTAATCTTTCAAATATGATTTGCTCCTCCCTTCAGGGAGTTGTTTGAAGGCAGATAGTTTTAGCTTAGCAAAGTGCCTGAGCCTCTTATATGGGAACCAGGATGGAGTGACTCCCATGACTTGACTGGGTAAACTGGGGCCTAGGGAGCATCAGGTTGGAGGAAACAGACAGCTCTGGACCAGGCAGGAGAAATGAAAAAAACATGTGTTGGAAATCTGCGTGAAATGTGAACAAGCAGTTTGGAAGTACTAGCTGGTATATGTCATTTAAGGAAGAATAAAACAGATCTTCTTCAAACAAAGCTCTTATCACTCTGGATTTTAAATCACCCAGATGTTTTCAGCTTTTTTTTTTCCCAATCCCTGGCTAAAAAAGCGATGACTCCCCATTGTCTACTGAATAATATCTAATCTTCTAAGCATGACATTCAAGACCCTCTGCAAGCTGGCATCAGTTTGTCTTTGAAATTGTAATTCCTTATCACTGCACACCCCACTCCACACACATACACACCCTTTACATACCCCAGTGAAAGTAGACACCCCTCCATTTACTAATCATACCAGGCATTTTACCCACCTTTATCCTTCACTGACAGCTTCAGATGCTGTCTCCTCTCAGGCATCCTGTCAGACTCTTTGATTCTTCAACGCCCAGCACAAATGCCTGAAAACTCACCCCATGTTGCAAGGAAGATCTCGGCCTTCTAGATTTTTAAGACACTCTGTAACTCTTTAGGGCTCCTAGTACAATGGACTGACTCTATGGTGTTCTCCATACACACTGCACATTCCTTCCAGAGGAGAAACCTCCAGAAGCCAGGCCCAGCCATCCCGCCTCCGCTCCAGTGGTTCTCAACCCTGCTGCACACCTCAGTCACCTGCAGACCTATGTAGAAACATTATATCTGGGTCTGTACCCCAGACATTTCGGTGCAATTATCTGAAGTTGGGGTCTGGGAATGGTATTTTTTAACCCTCTTAAACATTTCTAGTGTACAACTCAGTAGTGCTAAGTATATTCATATTGTTGTATAACCAATCTCCAGAACATTCTTGTAAAACGTGAACTCTATATCCATTAAATAACAACCTCCCATTCCTCCCTCCGCCCTGGATGTGAGGTGACAGCTCATTTTGATTTTGATTTTCATTTCTCTAATTTCTCTAGTGAGTGATATTGGGCATATTTTCATATGCTTGGTCACCATTTGTGTATATTTGTAGAAATGTCATTTCAAGTCCTTTGTCCATATTTTAATAGGATATTTTTTATTGCTGTTAAGTTATATGACTTCTTTATACATTCTGGATATTAGCTCCTCAACCAATGCACAATTTATAAATGTTTTCTCTCATTCTGTAGTCTGCCTTTTCACTATATTGATTGCTCCCTTTGATGCACAGAAGTTTTTAATTTTGAAATAGCTCCATTTATCTTATCTTACTTTTGTTGCATATACTTCTGGTACCACATCCAAGAAATTATTTTGAAAGGCAATGTCATGAAGCTTTCCCTCAGTTTTCTTTTAGGAGTAAAGTCTGAAGTCTTATGTGTAAGTCTTTTTACCATCTTGAGTTAATTTTTTATATATGGTGTAAGATAAGGGTCCAACTTCATACTTTGGGATGTGGATCTCCAGTTTTTCCAACACCATTTGTAGGAGATGCTGCTCTTTTCTCACTGAATGGGCTTGGCATCCTTGTTAAAGATCACTTCACCAGACACACCCGGGTTTATTTCTGGGCCCTCTATTCTATTACACTGGCCTATGTGTCTATCTTTATACCAGTACCACACTGTTTTAATTACCACAGGTTTGTAATATATTTTTGAAATCAGGGAGCATGAAACCTCCAATTCTGTTTTTCTTTTTCAAGGTTTGTTTGCTATTCTGGGTCCCTTGAGATTCCATAAGAATTTCATGAAAAATTTCTCAATTAATGCAAAAATGTCATCGGGATTTTGATAAATACTGCATTGAATCTGTAAATTGCCTTGAGTTCCATTCTCTCTCAAAGTAATCTACAGATTCTATTTTATTAGAAGCTCCTCAGGAGTTGCCAAGCTCAATCATGGCTGAGAAATGCCATCTCCCCTCTACAGTGGTTAACACAAAGCCTTGCAAATAGTCATTTAAGGAGAATTTGCTTTAACTTATTATAATATCAGTTATTTAGCATATATTTTGTAGCCATATTGTTCTCTAGAGCAATGTGACAGTAAATCTGATGTAAAAGGGGAAAGAAGAGCCTAGGAATAGGACCAAAATCAAAAGCAGCCAGAGAGTAAAACAGTGAACCATAAAAGCAAACCACACCTGTAACTATGCCTCCTTCCCAGAAAAACACCCCTCCCTCAGAGGAAAAACATGTGCCCCTGATGAGACGAGAAAGGAGAAGTTATGAGCAAGCAACATGAGACAAGAACCCATATCTAAAGACATAGATTACTCTCAACTCCCCCCAGGGACTCCTGCAAACCAGTATAAGTGTCTGTCCTTAGAAATTCAAATAAAATTGGTTTGATTTGACAGACGTATATATTGCAAAATGATACCACCACAGAGTTAGCTAGCCCCTCCATCACGTCACATAATTACCATTTCTTTTTTGTGGTGAAAACATTTAAGATCTATTCTCTTAGCAACTTTCAAGAGTATGATACAGAATTATTAACTATAATCGCCATGTTGTACATTAGAACCCCAGAAATTATTAATCTTACAACTAACTGGAGGCTTGTATCCTTCTCACCAGAATCTCCCCAATCCTCACCACCACCACACCCAGCCTCTGGTAACCACCATTCTATTGCATTTCTTTCTTTCTTTTTTATTTTTGTTTTAGTAGTTTATTGTCAGGTTGGTTTCCATATAGCACCCAATGCTCATCCCCACAAGTGCCCTCCTCTATTGCATTTCTATAAGAAACAGATTTTTAGATATCACATGTGGGGCCATACAGTATTTTGACTTTTCTGACTTATCTCACATAGCATAATGTTCTCAAGGTGTATTCATTTTGTCACAAATGGCAGCACTTCTTTCTTTCTCATGGCTGAATAATATCCCTGTTCTTCATATTATGAAAGCCCATTATTGTTCCCAAGATCCTGATGGGCGGAATTTTCCCAAATACTTCCAGCCTCCTCTAGACCCTCAGAAGAAATAAGCAGCTATACTCAGTTCTGGTTTAAAAACAGGTTTGTTCTCTTTCTTCTGCCCTCTTTTTCTATTAAAAAAACTGCCTTTTTTCCTTGGTTCTCCAAGCTTTCCTGAAGCTTGCAGTGATAGGCACACTGTCTATAGGTCACCTTTGTTTCAGAGAAGAGCAAAAGGCAGGGAAGGGGCTGGGGGACAGAATGTTGCCTGTAACTTCACAGAAAAATGCTTGCAAATACAACAACTCTTAAAAGCACACAAATCTCATAACTATGAAACATTTTACACTTTAAAAATAGTACAGGGGTGCCTGGGTGGCTTAGTCGGTTAAGCGTCCGACTTTCGCNAATAGTACATTTTCCACTAAATTGAAGGGGTACAAGCACCCCTATGTTTACTGTAGCATTATCTACAATAGTCAAATTATGGAAGTAACCCAAGTGTCTGTTGACAGATGAATGGATAAGGAAGATTGTTTATATAAACAATGGAATATTACTTGGTCATCAAAAAGAATTAAATCTTGCCACTTGCAACAACATGGATGAAGAATATAATGCTAAGTGAAATAAGTTAAAGATAAATACCATATGATTTGACTCATATTCAGAATTTAAGAAACAAAACATATGAACATAGCTTTAAAAAAGAGAGACAAACCAAAATAGAGACTCATAACTATAGAGAACAAGCAGATAGTTGCCAGAGGAGAAGTGGGTGGCAGGTGTGTGAAATAGGTGCAGGGGATTAAGATAACACTTATCTGGATGAGCACCTAGTAGCATATGGAACTGCTGAATCACTATATTATACACCTGAAAAAAATATAACACTGTATGTTAACTACACTGGAATTTGTTTTTTAAGCTGGAAAAAATAGTGTGTTTTTTATGAGGAAAAAAAAAGTCTACTACTAATGCATTCAAACATCCTGCCTTTCAGCCTGTGTTAACTGAACAGAGTCCTGGAGGTTCTGAGAAAGTTCAATGGAGTTCACATCTGCCTGGAAACACAGTTCCATTAAGACCACCTTGATGGAGGGAAGCTCAGAGTTCATGGTTATAAATGGATGAGCCCTCTAGGCAGAACCAGAACAGTGACACTCAGCAATTTGGTTGTTTTAAAAGAAATCGTCTTGAAAACTGATAGCAGGCTCTCTTTTAGAAGGAATATTAAACCTTGGCTCAAAGGTAAGGAAGAGACAAAGAACTGTCCTTCCCTGAAAGGGCCCTGGATGGGTCTTCAGGCATTGGTTTTCCTCCTAAAGAAGAGAGAACTAGTATTAGGGGAATTTCAGGAAGCTAGAGGAGATAATGTTCCCTGAGTAGGATGTGATCAGTCACCTCATGGTCACAGTCTCCACTTCTAATTTTGGAATGACACCCCTGACCTGTTCTGAGTGGGGCTGTTCCAGCCCTAGTGTCCAATACCAGGGAGGATACAGGAGGGAGTATATGTGAGAGTGTGGTATAAGGTCCTATGGAAGGAGAGTGGGAAGAGGAGGGGAAGTGGAGGGAGGCAAAGAAAAGTGAAAAGTGAAATAAGAGGAGGAAGAGGCAGCGAAGAAAGAAGAGACACATCACTGCCTCAGGTACTTTCAAGTTGACTTTTGCAGGGTATAGGACTGCTGTAGGGTTGGAGAATTCCACTGTAAGCATGGATGGAAAGTAGAAATGTCAACCACATATTTCTTCTTTCTTAAAATGTTGATAATTTTCACAAATTTTACTCCAGGCCAAATAATCAAAATTAATTAACTCCTGAAAAATTCGTCTATATTTTTACTCACATGAGGCACGTCTGTCCCTTAACTAACCATCCCATCTATCCTTCCAAATGCACCTCAGATTATATATTCTTGTTACATCCTTTACTACCAACTGAAATTTAGTAGTGATACCAGTCTCTTCCTTATTTGAATTTCTAGAGTAGCTGTAAACTGTGAAATTCACTTCATAATCAATTATGCACTACACAAGACATCTATGTCATTGTTCTTGCAACGTGTTATCAGAGGATGAACATATATCCAGGTTTAGCCCAAAGGTACTGGTTTGTGCAGGTTAGATCAGATTTACAATTAATAACTACCACCACCACCACCCACTGTTTACCAGTTTACTCTCACAAGCAGCCCATGTTGGAAAAATAAATAACATGGCCAGCCTGTTGAAATGTTAAATCATTTGGCATCCCAGGCTCCCTAATGAGAATCTAAATGCTCTTCAAGGAGCTCTGTCATTTTGCACACCAGCCTGGCTCTTTACACACAGTGCTCAACAATATTTTTGTTATGAGCATGAACCACCCTATTCATTTTAAGACATGAAAAATGAACAAGCCCTACAAACTTGTGACTATGTGGAATGTAAGGAGGGAAGTTTTAATTAAGCTTAGGTTCTCATTGTTTTCATTGTGTAAGACCTAAAATGTATCACATTCCAAAACTGAAGATGAGTGTTATTCTCAGATTTGCATCAGATTTTTAAAAATTATGGTGAAGGAGAAAGTACCAGTTCAAACTCAGAGACAGTGGTCTGCCCCTCTTGACATCCAAAGACTGCTCACCCTCTAGCAAGCTCAGGCTGCCTAGGTGTGCAGGTCACCTTGGGTTACTTGGAAATGTATTTATTCAATTTCATTCTTACAGGAATATAAATGGTTCTGTCAAATAAAGTGAAATTTCAATGACAAACATTCTGAAAATAATAGTCTAGAAAATAAAATCTCTTCTTTCTTATTGAAACATTATTTTCTCCAGGTGACACTGAATGTCATCTCTTTTTTTATCCCTCTTCATTTCCCTCTAATGGGGAAGCAGGAAAATGATTATATTATCTTCTACCTATTAATTTACCCATTGATCAATATTTATTAGTGTGCATCACATCCAAAATTTTGGGACCTGGCCAGATAATGAAATGATGAATGAAATGGGCACAATCTCTGCCCTCAAGCATCTTATAGTCTGACATGCAAAAGAGGCATCAAAGGTTTATGAAATAATTATGTAATTAATGTCTGCTGTTAAGTACAAACTGTATCTCACCAAGATCTTGAGAGAAACTCTTAATCCATTCTAGAAAATCAAAACGGACCTTCCTAACAATAGACAATTAGACTAAAACCCAAATGATGAACAGGTCTTGGGTAAGCAAAGAAAAGGAAGAATGTTACAGGCAGAGGCTGCAATTCTCCCATAAGCCTTCAGACAGGAGTGAATGTTGTAGCTCCAGGAAGTGAAAAGTGCACCCACATTCCTGAGCAAGGTGGGTGAGGCAGCAGAGAAGAGGAAGGCTCCCCAGTCTTGTCCCATGGCTCCAGGGTTTGGTCCCTTACTCTTCCCCTTGATCAGTCATCCCACATACATTAAGAAGGCCAACAACAAGTAGGGAGCTGAGTGAACAACAAAGTCACTACCAGGTCCTAGGGACCTCCAGTCTGGCTAATATCATTTTGGCAGAAAAAAAGATGGTAATTAGGATGAGAAGAACTCTAAGCCTTGGCCATAACATTACTTGAAAAGCCAGACATACTAACCATCATCACATCTAAACCAGTTGCTCCATTTCTAAGCATTCCTCATTTCTCCCAGTCCTAGGTTCTGCTTCAGGAATAATCAATAAATCAGCTATTGATTTTCCTAAACACTAGCCTGGATGTGGTTGTTGCTATGCACAATCTTATGTAAATAAAGAGGAAATCAGCAGTCTTTGTCCTTAAACTTGAAATGGACAAATATTGGGAATAGAATTCTTGTGTGGTAGAAAGAATATGGACTTTATATCAGAGAGGCTCAGGTTAAAATGCTGACTCTGTCACTTATGAATCTTATGAGTCTTATACAATTGCATTAACCACTCAGAGCCTTAATACATTAACTTGAAAAGTGGAGATAATATCCATCTGCTTCCTACAATTTCTGGGAAGACTGAATGAGGTTAATATTTTCAAATATGTTGTGTGTGTGTGTGTGTGTGTGTGTGTGTGTGTGTGCACGCACATGGACATGTGCATGAGTGGGGTGGGGGGGTTGTCCAAGTGAGAAGGAGCAAAAAAATAAACAGAAGTTGTCCCCTACTCTTAAATTTACAGATTGATAGAAATATAGACAACACATAAACAAACACTGTAATCACCATATGAAATGGAAATTTAACAATCCAGAAAGAGAAAATATGTCTGAACTAAAGGAGAGGCAGAGGTGATGTGGAAAAAGGAACAGAGTCAAGAGATATCTTAGATAAATTTAAATTACATAGATTTGAAAATGTGATATAAAAATACTTATGTAAAGTTTTGTTTTATACAAATTGGAATAATGTGAATTCCCTGAATGTAAAATGCACTGACACATGGTTCTTTTCAAAACTATCAGGCCAAATATATTGAAGCCTTATTTACACTCTAACCACAGGGCTGTGACAATTTAAGCTGATCAACAGAAACACCTGCCTTCTACGAGTTTATTCTTCTACAACTTTTCAGGTGCACATGGTCTTCAGCAACCACATCCCTCCCAATAACTGCAAGCTGCCTTGCATTGGGATGGTTTGGGGGCAGGGGAAAGAAATCAGACTCATTCAATGAATAAGGGGCAAATAAATGGTATACGGGAGAAGAAAAGATAATGGTTGACTTTTAGTTTCCCAGCTTATGTGATTTGGTACCTGACAAAGCCATTTAATAAGATCACTTTGACCTCCTTTTTAGAAAGAAGTGAGTTCCCTATTGAGAAGTGTGCAAGGGTATGTTAGACAATTGTATGCCAGAAATATTAATAATTAGATTCATGTGTCTTGTTGGGTATTGGATGAGAAGAACACTAGGGCTCCCTCCAATTAAGAGACTTGAAGATGAAGGTCTTCCCTACACTTCTGTTCAACTCCCATAATTCTCAGTATAAACACCTTTTCTTTTGAATTGACTATACCAACTCTTCTATTTTACTGTTTATATTTTTTATGAATGTTTATTCATTTTTGAGAGAGAGAAAAAAAGAGAGACAGGGAGGGAGGAAGGGAGAGGCAGAGAGAGAAGGATACAGAGGATCTGAAGCAGGCTCCGTGCTAACAGTAGAGAGCTGGATGTGGGGACTGAACTCACGAACCAGGAGATCATGACCTGAGCTGCAGTTGGATGTTCAATGGACTGAGCCACCCAGCAGCTGCTTGTTTAGCTTTTTAATACATTCCAGTGTTGTCTCCTATGTGGGTCATGATCTAGAGTTGGTGGTGATAGTTGTGTAGTAAGTGGCAGCAGTGGCAATAATAATGATATCTGTATTGTGCCTAATACGTGCAAAAACTATTCTAAATGCCTATCATATATAAACCCACTCATTACCCTCAGAGACCTTTGAGGCACAAAACAGTGTTGTCCTCATCTTACAGATGAAGAAATAGAGGAACAAAAAGTATAACTAACTTGCTCAGGGTCCCAGGACATACTCAAGATTTAAACCCAAAAAGTCTGTCTCTGCAATTCATGCTCTTATTCACCGTGTTATCTTGCCTCTCCAACAAAATGAGAGTTCACAGCCCTCTGGCTCTGCAGATACAGCATATGATAGGGGTAGAGGTTCTCTGAGTCACTGGAACCTGGCAAATCTTTTTCCAGGATCATCTTCCCAGTAATAAGTGACCCTGGCAGTATCCAATGCAGTATCGAAGTAGCTCCAGCAGAAATTGGTAGGGGCAGGCTAATCTCAGAGGGGCTTTAATCTTCTCAGTCTTTCCTATTTTGCTCCTGGTCTGTGAGTTTCCTAGGGTTCGGTGTTAAAACCTGCCAATATCTGCAGCCACAAGGCCCCTCGAACTTCTCTCTTAGCCTTAAGACCATATTGGTTTGACTATCTCACGGCTGAGAACATACTATCTATCTTTGTTTCTTTATTTCAGAGTAAAATAACTCAAGGAACAATAACAACAGATAGTCATTTTAAAACTCATGTATACACTCTTTGAGTATAATGATGATGACCAATGGTTTAGAAAGGACAGGTGGGTATAATGTCGGCTACATATAATAGCTGTAACATCGGTTAGACATGTGTGCTGGGCACCCTCTCTGCTGTAACATTTGTAGAAGGTATTACTTAGAATTTGGGGGGGTGCAAGTGACAAAAACCCAACTCTCAAGAGCTTCAGTAAAAGTAGAGATTAATTATTCAAGTATTGCTAGATCATCTCAAGGAAATCAGGACTAGGAATATGGCTGGAACTCAGGAATAAATGGAACAAGGTATTGCTCAGGACTCATTCTCTAGCTCATATTCCCACTTCTCCCTGCACAACTACTACATATCTCTTTCTTTTGTTCCTTCTTTTCTTTCTCCTTCCTTTTCATTCTGTAAATCAAATTCTTTTGCTTCTCAGGTCAACATGGAAGGAAGCATGGCTACTTTAATATTCACTGAGTTATCAAGCCTATTGCTATAGAACAGAGAAAGAAGCAAACTCAACTCTCTGGGTCCCAAGTCCAAATCCTGGGCCAGTCAGCTGTGGCTAAGATATAGAATCACTATACTGGCATAACAGCTCTGACAGCCACACTAAGGATGAGCAGGGGAAAGACAATTATTAGAAAAGGGGGAACTGAAGAGACAGACTGATGGGCATCTTCTATAAGAAGCCACCATGCCAATTAATGTAGCTGGCAGATGTCCTTGTGACAAGGTGTGCCAAGGGACTCTGTCTCATGTAGTGTAGAAGCCTTAGGAAGCACACCTTGATACACATGTGCACAGCATGTATATAGTTGGTGTTATATATATATATAAAACAATTAACAGTAGTTAATGCTTATTACACATTTCATATCTGCTATGAGGATTTATGAGTCACAAAATCTCTATAAGGTAGTACTGTAGTTATCTCTATTTTAGAAATTAAAAAGCTCAGTTTTGGAGAAAAGAGTCGACCTTCTCAAGCTTATACAGCCAGTAAACTGAAGTTTCAGAACTTGTATGTGGCTCTCTCTGATCTTAGACCCAACACTCTAGCCACTAAGACACTTGATCTTTAATTCAGAAAATGTATAGTATGCACCAAGCCCCAATGCCAAGTGGAAAAATTCCAAATATACATTCCAGGTGATTAAAAGAAAAAAGGAAACTAGAACCGCCATTCTTATAGATGCAATATTTCAGCTTTGATTCCCCTCACCCACACAAAATGAAGAGCTGACAGTGCTCACCTTATTAGCCTCAAATGACTCCAGATGGCATTCTTGAACAGATGTACCACTATTCAGCAGCCTTAAGAAGAATCCAATGCCATGTCTCTTTTTCACATTGACTTTCCAGGGAGGTCTTCCAAGTTCCTAAAGATCCAAGAGAGAATTCTATGGCATAGACTGTCACTTACAGACAAAGGTCAAATAGCTGCCTCGTCCCTATGTGATGCCATCCATGGCACAAGAAGCATCTGCTGGATTTGGAATTCTAACCACATTGCATGATTGAACTCAGGTTTTGTTGCAATTACTATTTTATAGGTAAAACAAATGAACAATATTTCTTCTAGCCTATCAAACTCCAAAATCATAGGCACCTCTCAGTTAAATAATCATACAAAAGATATCAGAAAATCCAGTGCTGGAAGATTTCAGAGGAAAAGCCTATCCCTGCCTGGCTGACTACTCCTTGTGTCACAGAGCCCTGTCCTCTCTCCTATACTGATGGTTTTCAGACTACACTTAAGCTGTTTTTGTGACTGTTTCCTCACTAGACTCTGCCTTCTTCACCACAGTATTTCCAGAATCTAGTATAGTGTCAGGTCCATAATAACTCAGGAGGTAATCTACATGGGAAGCAGAAGACAGGGAGGGAGGCAGTGGGGGAGGGAGAAGAGGAGGAAACAGGAAGGAAGGAAGGAAGGAAGGAAGAGAGGGAGGGAGGAAGGCAGGAAGGAAGGAGAGGAAGGAAAGGAAGAAGGGAAGGAAGAAAAAAGGAAGGAGGGAGGGAAGTAGGAAAGGAAGGGAGGGAGGCTTGGGGTATGAATAGAGTCTATCTGTCCTAATATCAAGGCAAGTTTTTGAGCAAGTCATCTACAAACCTAGGTGAATATCTATTAATACCTGGAGATCATTAGTTCTGACAAGGAGAAGATACCCTGAGTGGCTACTGGACTCCATCCGTAATCCCTGGGCAGAGAAGAGCAAAGACTAAAGTTACCCAAGGCTGAGTGCCTGTTACCCTCTATGAGAGGAATACCTCGATCAACACTGTGTATATGAAAATGGCTAACTGAAGAGAAGGGACATTTATGTCTCATTCTGGATCTAGGAGATCCTCCTAGGTATGCCAGTTAAATTTCCATTTCTCATGTACCTTCAACTACTCTCTTAAGAAAAACCTGAGCCTACAAAGTAGGCACTCTGACCCTCACCAAGGAAATAGTGTTAATTGTTTGTCTTGGGGCCGTGGGGCTTCAGCAGTGTAAATTGAAAAAGTAAACCCAATTTGAGAGATATGCAAATGACAACCTGAAAGAAGAATTAATATTTAGCGCTGTAAAAAAACACAACTCTCCTCCTCATTATGAAGGCTGTTTTTTCCATAACCAGAAGGAAAAATGAATTGTTGGAAGCTCCTCAAAATGTGCAGCTGAGAGTGCCTTCATATTAATTAGGAAAGCGATGTTGATTAATGGGTAGCCCAAAAGCAAGAAGGAAGCTTTCCACCCTTCTGTCATCCTCCTGGCCTGGGAACAGGAAGTCTACTGAGGTCCCCAAGGCAGAGCAAGAGCACAGTCCCCTCGGTCTGCTGCTGGTTGGAACACATGGAGTCTGATCATGCTTCTTTCAAGTACACTAACAGACATGTCTAGACCTGAACAAACTGGCCCCTGGGAATTAGACTGATTATAGAAATCCACATCCTTTCAAGCCTCCCTGACCTTAATTGATCAGGACCCTCTCTATTGTAGCCCTCAGCTAGTCCAGAAAAATTTAGTTAATTTCTGAAAGTTTAAATGACAATATTGATTTTTACTCTCATTATTTTCTTATATGCATCACATTTCTTACATTCGCTTAGTACATTACATGTTCCCATGGCTCTATGGCCAGCATTATGTAATAAGTTCTTTAACACAATCTAGCAAAGGATTATGACCCCCATTTTACATAACAGAGTCCAAGTCAAAAGGAGGTGGAAATATCCCTAAATGAGGAGTGAGAAGTGAAGTTTTTTGACTCCTGGACTTGCAGTGCATCTTCTTAATAATGGTTCTGAGCATCTACTTGGGACAAGACCTTCTATCTGACTTCACTACCTACTGGGTCACATATGTCACGAGCCACCCAAGAATTAGAAGGTCACCTCCTTCCTAACAAATCACAAGGAAAATAGCCTCTTCTACCTGGTATATAGTCTGCACACTGGCTGGTCATTATTCTTCTCCGTACAAAGGAAGGCCCTTCTGTGAATGATCAGAGGCCAGATTCCATATGCTGCCCAACTCTGGGCACTGCCACCTGTGCTCAATTTCCAGCAGCTTTTCAAAGATTGATGTCCCCTGTAGCTCATGAGACATGCAATGTAGGAGTGTCCTATACAAGCAAAGAAAGCCTCAGTAGCATGTGGAATCATGCTCTGGCCAATAAAGCCCAGGTTTGGGAAGAACAGGTTTAATGAGGTCTGAAGCTCACACAATGTTGAGAGCCTGCTTTAGAAGAGAATGCAGTTACAAAAACAAAAATTTCATATTAAAGCAAACATTTAGGGGTGCCTGTATGGCTCAGTCAGTTGGGCATCCGACTTCAGCTCAGGTCACGATCTCACACCTGTGGGTTCGGGCCCCGCATCAGGCTCTGTGCTGAAAGCTGGGAGCCTGGAACCTGCTTCAGATTCTGTGTCTCCCTGGGGTGCCTGGGTGGCTCAGTCAGTTAAGCTTCCTTCTTTGGCTCAGGTCATGATCTCACAGTTTGTGGGTTCAAGCCCCATGTCGGGCTCTGTGCTAAGTGCTAGCTCAGAGCCTGGAGCCTGTTTCAGATTCTGTATCTCCCCCTCTCTCTCTCTCGCAGAAATAAATAAAATATTTTTTAAAAATCTTTAAAAAAAGATTCTGTGTCTCCCTGTCTCCCTGCTCCTCCTCTACTCTATCTTTCTCTCTCAAAAATAAACACACACACATACACACACACGCGAAAGCAAACATTTATAAAGACAAAATATATCACAGCACACACATCATAAAAAGCTGACAAATACCATACAATCATAAAAGCAAGAAAAATAGCACCATATTTCTATCAATTAAGTGCCTGTCATTCTTCTTTGGTACCATTCCCTACATTTTGGGTTGTAGATGCCAACAATTTTATGGCAGTTTTCAAGGCAGGGAAGAGAATGACTCCTCTCTTTTCCTCAGCAGGGTCTCCTCCAGGGCCTCCAGTGAGCACACACAGTGTGCGGCCCAGTGCTGTGCGCACCAAGGCTGACTCACAAGGCAGTACAGCCTCTGGCCTTGTGTCCTCCCACCAGCACCAGGAAGGCCATCTCAGCCGGTGGCAGGAGAATCCTAGAAGCCACTTCTGAAACAGAACAGCCAACTATAATGTGCCTCTGCAAAGATGTGGCTGTCAGCTACAAAACCCCAGCTTACTGTAACCTCAAGGCAATTTCTCCTTAGCTGGATCCCAAAACTGCAGCTGCTCACTAGCAAGAGAAGTAAGGAAGAAAGAATGGTCTTAACTGATTGTGGTTAAAATATTTTAATTTTGCAAGTTAAAAAACAAAGACCATTGGAACATATTGCCAAGACCAATACTGCANGAGCCACCCAGGCACCCCAAGACCGCTCCTGCATCTTGAAAGGACCTTCACAAATGTGGAAGCCTATTTATAAGTGTGACTACCTTCACAAAGCCACCTCTGTGCCTATCCTCGATCTCCCTGTTCTAGAAGGAGTGGGGAACCAGGAGGAAGCCCAGAGGTATCTTCATCTCTAACAATACCAAGGGTTACAGTTCCCTAAAGTATCTGGAGTCTAATCACAGGTAAGGCAGAAACCCTGTCTCAAGCATGGTCTGAACTGAACAAACCTTCATTATACTAGATGGTCATCCATATAACACATGTGGTATACAACCTCAGACTAAATTCTACACCACTTTCCCAGGACCAAGTAGATTTACTCATACCTCTTAACAACCATACTTTTTCACAGAAGGAAAAAAACCTACAAGTGCATGTCTGTATCTAAATAAATGATTTAGCCCCAAACTTTAATCTTTATTTGGTACCCAATGATATGGGTGCATAAATAATAGAATTGCAGGTGCATTAAACTCAGTCATAACATCAGTCCCAAGGCTCTGCATAACACATAACATTCCAGCCCCAGTATGAACAAATATGTGAATGTGTCATATAACATAGGAGCATTCTATTCAACCGAAGTGCAATCATCCCTTCAGGCAAGCAGAAGCACTTTAGGGTTCTCAACCTTCCCCATAGTCATCACTATTAATTTCATTAAAGGTAGAGGATTTAAATAGCTGAACATCTATTGATATGCTTCTATTTTATTTCTGTGTTTAGTTAAGTCAGTGGTTCTCACCAGGTACACAAGACATACCACACAGGATTGTGCATTTAAAACCTTGTATATTTTAACTTATGAGTAGTATAAACAATTCTCATGTGTAGTTTTCACTATTTGTGATTTTCTCCTTACTCCTTGATGTTTGAATCTAACCCATACAGATGTGACATCACAGAATTTTTGTTCATTAAATCACAAAAGAAAATAATTTTCTTTTTAATGGATACTTATATGATAGACACTTTAGTGCTCTAACCTGGGAGTGGGGAGAAGCAGAATAGAAACAGTAGTGTGCAGCATCCTGATAAACTTCTCTAGACACAAAAGGAAATTGCATCTCTAATCTCCAAATCTGATTAAATATGAAAGAGAGGGGGGAGATGAGAAAGCTTCACATAATCTTGGGTAACTCTTGAAAACTTCTGAGCTCCACATCACAGGGTTTTAATTTGAATTCTATATTTCTCTTATAAATATGAACCTGTATATTACTCAGAGTGATTACATTTGGTAATAAACACTGAAAAGACTTGAGCTTTTATTTTTTAATATCTATGTTATTCAGATGGGATTGAAAATCATAAATTTCAAGCTTACAAATAGCAGCTACGAAGGATACAGTAGGGACTTAGAAATCAATGTTTATCCAGCTGTTTGGTCAAATCCCATGAAGGCAACTCCAAGAGACCATTCCCTGCCTCCAGTAACTCATTTCTAACAGGTTCTAAGCTCAGGTTTCCTTTTATTTTCATTCTGAATTCTTTTACTCAGGGGTTGTTCATATGTATTTTAAATTCTCATATGAAATTGTTCCACTTATCTTTGATGATTGGTTTCCAACTTGATTTCATTCATTCATTTCATCAACAAATATTTATTAAGCACCTACTATGTATCAGAACTATTCTAGGCATTGGACAGACAGCTGTGGGCAAAAATCTCCGTGACATCCTATTATGCTGAATCATATGAAACGGATACTTTTATAGGCCAAATGGTCAAGTATCAACAATATCATGTGGTTTAGCCCATGCTGGGGAGACAGAAAATAAGTATAATTGGTAAGAACTTTGGTAGTATGTTAGAATCTCTTCTGAGGTTAGAGCCCTTGACACTGCCCTCTTATTACACTTGCCATTTTGAATGACTCTTAATTCTACCTCTTGACACAGCCTTGAAAAAGAAAACTCCAGATACCCAGGAATCAGCAAAAGATCTCAGGAAAAAAAGCTACATTTAGTGATTTCCCCACCCTCTAGCTTCTGCTTTTACTGAGTTTTTTAATAGGAGGTTTGACAAAAGACTGGTTCATTTAATAACATCTGAAATAAAGTAAGTCATTGGTAAGTATTTAGGAGCATTTTCATTATCGTATTACCTTCAGAATAATCATACCCGATAAGCTGGAATTTGTTCAATTCTGATGCTTATGGATTTTAGTGTGGTGTTCCTTTTAACAGAATTGTGAAATAAAATTCACTTGAGATCTTAAGGTCCTTCTATGACCTATTGGTGTACAAACCCCTGTGAACCTTCTGAGACTTATAAACATCCACATGCTGCCCAGGGGAAACTGTGTCTGGTACCAAGAGGCATCCTGATAAAAGAGGAAAATATGGCTTCACAGAATCAACAGATAATTTAGAGCCCTATGCAGACTGAAACATTTCCTTTTTTTTAAAAAAAAAGGGGGGGGGAAAAAGCCTTAAAGCTGGAGACAAGTATCTCTTCCACTTATCAAAGTTTTAGCTTTGACACAGTATTATCTACCTGAGCCTCAATTTCTCATGAAAAAATTAGGCTCTACCCCACAGACTGTTTAGTGAGAGAACATAAAAGTGTAAGTAGAAAATATAAGTGCTTTGTAAACTATATAAGGAAGGACAATTTTCAAAATGAGGAAACAAAATTAAAACTAAAACAAAAAACCTGATTTATCCCAGGAATTAAAGGCGAAGTCCCAGATAATGAGACAAGATTGTCAGGCAGTTGGGGAAGGGAAGATCAGTGCATTTCGGCATGACTTCACTAAAAACAGCAAAGAACCTGTATTTATACACTGTTGGTGTGTTAGGGTTTACAGTGCACCATGACAAAGTGGGAATATGCCAAATGGAAAGAACACTGGTTTGCAAACAGAACAGCTGTAGTTCACATCCTGGCTCCACCACCTCTGAACAGTATGAGCCTGGGAAATTTAAAGGACTTGTCAGAACCTTTGTTCTTCATCAGACGATAAAAGTGCATATGGATTAAACACACTCAAATTCATAAAGTGCCTGCATATACAAGAGACTGTACAGGAATAAATTCCTTACTTTATTGTATACATTATCACAGGTAGTCCTCATGTCAACCTTGTAAGGTAGATTTTTGTCTTTCTCATCTTAAAGATGAGACCTGTTTAAGAAAGCATATAGACATAAATAGCAAAACTCTGGCACAAACCCAGCTCATTTCCATTATGGACTCAGGCATTTCCACTACACTATCTGTTGCCTCTACTGTAACAGATCAGGGTGAGGAGGGGCAAGTAGGGGTGATGGAAGAGAATTTTAAATAGAGTAACCAGCTGTCACCATCCTGGAGCAATTAGAAACAAATAGGCTACCCAGAAGTGCTATCCAGACATTTAGATGATTGGGCCTCTGGCCCCAAAGATAGAGACTATTGACCTGTCTTACATGGGGATTTATTTATTATTCTCAGATACTCATGTTTCTTACCAATATAGTTTGGGTTATTGCTATATTCAACTCACCAGGTTCAAACATTATGATATCATCAGTACACTGAACCAGCATGATCTGCCTGAGAAATAGATGATGACATAGCTGGAGAGTTGAGTGAGGTAGTATCATGAAGGTATGTATACTGTTGACCTCACTAGATGAAAGACAAACAATTTCTAATAATTTAGTAACAAGTATACAGAAAAGGGCATTTTCCTGATAGATAGCTATATACTAGGAGCCAAGGAATGTGCTGATTTGCTCTAGGAATGAAACCACACCTGGAAAAGCAGCTGCAATTGGAGGCTCTACCTAACTGAGTATGTTAATCCACTGTCATTCCCCAAGATGCATCTATGTTCTGCACAAGAAACAAATTGAATGAAGATCCGGTAGGAAGCATAATGCTGCCATCTTTCAGGTCCTTGGTGATGGCACTAATCTCTGGAACCTCTCCAGAGACACATTATGCCCTAAATCAACAAGTAATACACAGTATTGTTTCTCCCTCAGCCAGAGCTTACAAGTCCTAAAACTCAAGAGTTTTGAAAATGAGAGTGACTCCTTTCATTGATATTCCTAGTGATGCACAAGAGAATGTTTTGCTTTATTCCCACTTTGGCCTTTTCTGGCCTACAATATCTACCTCCCAAGGAAGGATGCTTCCTTGGGGGGACACAACAATGCTTTACTAAAACTCGTAGTTGAGACAGCCACCAACCACTCTGAGCTCCTGTTGGCAGTAATTCAACAGGTGAAGAAGGCAGTTAATGTACTGACTGGGACATTGATGCCTCCAAGAAGACAGAGTTCTTACTGCATATTGGAAGTTAGGAAGAGTTCATCTTTGATTTACAAGAGTTCCCAGAGCATGTCTTAGTACTCCGGGTCCTGCCATTAAAGTTAATGGAAAATTTCAACAACTCAATACAGGCAGTAATATTAATACCCCAGAACCTTCAGGAACAGCAATTTGGGTCAACCTTCCTGACAAGGAACCAAAACTAGCAGAACTACTTTGTTGAGGTAAAGGAAGTATAATACAGAATGTGTAATAGAAAAAGGTGGTTAAAAATACCAGCTATAATCACACGGCCAGTTGCAGAAACAAGGACTGTAATTATTTCTTATAAATATTTCTTCACTATTTTAATATGACTGCCTCAGTACATATAAACCATTTTTTCTCTTCATTTCTCCCATTTCCCTATTATCTAACATAAGATATAGTAATGGTAGTGAAGTTTACCTCAGTACCTAAATTACAGGATATCAGAGGAAGAATGTGATTCAGCAAGAAGAGGATTACACATAGCTTGAAGATGATTAACAAGAATTTGTATTCACTTTTGGAGAGAGGATGTGTTTTCAGCTATACAAGGGATAGTTGCATTATGTTAGGCTGAAACATGGACTTCTAATTGTATTCATCTGGAAAATAAGTGCAAGTTAAAAGATGTATATACTGACGATTCACAGGGAGGCTGTGTCAATGTTGGCTAAGCTGAAACTATGTTTCCCAGAATCACTTTTCCTGCACAGCTTCAGGGTAGAATGGGCTAAAGGAGAAATCTGTAAAAGACTCGGAAGGCAGCATAAAGCTGGAAGTTCAGTGCTAGCAGCTATAGCGGCTCCTGTACAGCATTGCTGACCCGATGGTTCACCTGGCTGCCATGGGGCAATGGCCAGACTTCCAGAAACCCCAGCCCCGACTACATCTCCCCCTGCAGTTTCTGATTCTTGAGCCAAGTGTGTGTTTATCTCTGTGAGGAAGGTGCCAGCTTCTCCTGCAGGTCACCTGCATGATCAAAGATGGAGTACTAGACATAATGAGAGACTGCTGGGTGTTCCAGACCATTCTGTGGGCACCAGAGCAACCTTACGGGTTCTCATTTGTCCTTGCTCTCCTCTATGTCACACCCATATTTTCTTCCTAACTGACTATCTTGCTGCTTCAGAACCTAGAGATATACACAGAAACAACAGTCTTTCATACTGTTTATCCCATAACTGCACAATTCAAATCCCTACAACAAATCCTTTTTTATATAATTATATATAGAAACCACTCCAGTGTTTCTGCTTCTCTGATTTGCCCCAAGCGAACAGTTCACAGATGGAAATGGCAGAGCTAGACTTCCCACCTAGCTCATTTCTAGTCCTGATTCAGGGTACTTTCTGCTGAACAACTGCCTCCACTGTAATAATTCAAGGCCATGTAACTGGAGGGTTTTGGTGGTTTTAGACAGCATCTTGGCCATCACCCTCTCTTTTAGAGAAATGAATACATATAGGCTGCATGAAGAACTTAGAGATATCAAGATGACTGAATGCTTGGTGCAAAGATGCAGATTAATGAACTGAGGTCAGCAAGCAGAAGAGGTCCATGGGAGCAAGTCCCTTCCCAAGGGCTAACTTCAACTTTGGCCCATTCAGCACTTTTACCTAAAAACTGCTTAATAAAGACGAAAGGTGTGTTGATCAAATTTTTAGATGACCCAAGGCTGGGCCTCCTAGCAAATATGCTGAGTGACAGAATCAAGAATCCAAAAGATCTGACAGGATGAATAATGAGTCACAACTAACAAGATGAAATCTAACAAGATGGATATCGACTTTTACTTTCCACAGACCTTCCCTGGATGGGGTAGATACTAGCACCTTCCCAGGAAGCTGGTGCCAGGTTATCACTTGAGCTCAATGTGGGAAGAAACACATGATTCTGATGAGAGGTCGGCTTCAGGGGAACACTCCTGATTTCAAAATTTATCTTCAGAGACTTAGAGACTTGGCTTAATAGCAGCCTTTGTGAAAAAAGACCCTGAGCTCAATACCAATCACCACTGTGACTAGGTTAGAGGGTTCATTCAGTACACAGGCTCCATTATGATGTTCCAATAAGGATTGAAGATAGTTTTACATCTTTGACCTGCTCAAAACCACATGACTGAGGCTTAAGATACAACCCTACAGGGCACACCTTAGTTACAAACCAGAATATGACAAATATGGTAAAGATATAAATAAAAGTCATACAAAGAACATGCTAAGGAGAGTGATCATGAGACGGGGTTCCAAATAATTTGAGAAATTTCACATGGGGGAAAAACAGAATATTATCTGTACTTCTAGAGGACAGATGGATTGAAACTACAGAAAGTAACACTATAATAACTATAAACAATAAGCATATAATATAATGGTTAAGTCAGGCTCTGGAGTCAAACTACTGAAGTTATGGCTCATAATACACTCCCCAGCCATTTGACTTGAGAAAATTACTCAATTTTCTTGGCTTTAGCTTTCTCATTTATAAAATGGGAAAGACCAGGATATCCCCCTCATACATGTGTTATAGGGATTACTTAAGCAAAAGCAAACAGTACCTACCTCACCTGGAAATAGTGGATATTAAATGGTACAACACACTTATAAAGCATCTAGAAGAGTCACATGGTCAGAGGTCAATGTTTGCTAGTATTATTATCATAAGGAAGTGCATTCTGATGTCAACAGCTATCCCCAAGCAGAATGCCCTGGAATAAGGGTAAGCATCATCTTGTGCCTGAATGTGTTTAAATTAAGACAGGCTTCCCATGGATCAGGGATATCTTAGAGTGGTATTTCTCAAACTTTAATGTACATGTGAATCCCCTTGGCATCTTATTAAACAGTGAGTTCTGACTCAGCAGGTCTGTAGTGGGGCCTGAGTGTCTGCATTTCTAAAAAGTTCCCAGTAGTGCTGGGGCTGCTAGTGTAGTTACCCATTCTGAGTTGCAAGACTGGAGAACTCTTCCACTCGGTTAGAAGGAAAAATGCTTTCCATTCTAAAACATTCATGTTTTGTGATGTTATCAATCTGAGAATGATAACTATATTGAAGCTACATTATAACTGAGTAATCTAGAGCAAACAACATAACTGCACACCTTGTTTGTTATAATCTGCAAAGCACTTTTTAAGAAATGAGTAATTTTTACATCAAAATCTAAAGTCCTCAGATGGAAGCTGATCTACTTCAGCAGAGGGTTTCATTTCCTAATTGGCTAAACATCTGTTCCAGTTCTGAGCACAGATTTATCTTTATCAAATACTGATTGGTCTTTGGCTCCTGGCAGCTGTTTTGTCCTGGTGTGATGGGGAACAAAGCAGGGCAGCTTGCGTGATGTCAAGAAGCCTTAGGAGGAAGGCAAGAAAGGCCAGAGAAGCAGAAAATAAAGAGACTCAGAAGCTATTGGCAGGAGCAAAGCAATAGCAAACTCTACTGGCTTCAAGGTTTGATAGAACCAGATCTGGTGCTAGGAGGACCCTTAGAGATCACCCGACCCATTCTTTTCAGTTTTCCTCATATAGTGAAACAAAGTTCCTGTGACAAGCTCCAACTTTCTAAAAGTATCACATAGAATGAACATGAAAACTGGAAAACAGGCCACACAGTTCCTAGACCAATGCTCATCCCATTGGCCCTGCTTGCCTGCTATCACCTCCTGGGACTCTTGCCTCAGTGATGCTGCTTGGCCTACCTATGATTTCTTTTCATGTTTCAGTTGTCCTCTAGACTAAGGAGGATTGAGGAAGATTCTGAGGATACAAGTTAGAGAGCAGAGAGTTGTTTTTCACTCAAGTCAGTTTCTCAAGATGAAACTGCTCCAAAAAGATCTCCAAAAGAACATTCACAATGTTCTCTGCCTCCTTCCTATGAATACATTAAACAGCAGGTATATAACAGGTATAACAGAAACTCATGACCCTGACATGTTTTCAATAGCCAAGAGGCCAGAGTCAAGCACTGGCTCNCTCCAGACTCCTTTGTCATTCATGAGCTTTCCTCTTGAAATCAGGGTAGAATTAAAAGGGGACATATTGGCTTTCCTTTCTGTGAAGATCAGAATCTGGCCAGGGGAGGAGAGAAGATAAAAAGTCACATGGGAGTACTTCAAACCTAGAAACCCTCATTTCTCCCAACTTTTCTATCTTTATACCAGTTGAGAGCTCAGACATTCTTGCAGAGAATTAAAAGTCATTAATTCATACTAACATAAAATAACTAGCATCAGCACTTCTCCTGAGAAGCTAGGTTCTAGAGTGCTCTTCTACATGGAGGAGGTTGTCTGGTTTGGTTTTCTACAATTCTCTGATCACCTATAAATGGAGTTTTTCCACTCTTGACTTCCAACATCCTGTACAGATGTTTAGAATAAAGTGTTATCTCTTTATATGACCTAATCACCCTCTATCACTTGGCTCAATTTCTCTCATTTAAACAATTTTTTAAACATTTATTTTTGAGAGACACAGATAAAGCATGAGTGGGGGAGGAGCAGAGAGAGACGGAGACACTGAATCTGAGGCAGGCTCCAGGCTCTGAGCTGTCAGCACACAGCCCGTGGCGGGACTCAAACTCACCACCTGTGAGATCATCACCCAAGCTGAAGTCAGACACTTAACCAACTGAGCCACCCAGGCACCCCTCCATTTCTCTCTTTATAAATTTGCTGAGAATAAAAATAACCATATTAACCTTAACCACCCATCACTTAAACAAGAGATGATGCATTATTTCTTGCCATAAATACATTTTAGCAACAGAAATATACACGTCAGCAAAAGGAGAGCCCCAACTACCATCCTTGAGAGATTTCCTGGATCATCCAATTGTCACTACTACACAGCATTGATGATCCAACCTCTAGCATTCAGTCAAAATCAGGAATTCAGGAGTTGCAACTCAATGGTGAGGTGACATATGGTTTTCTGTATTTAGTAGTTTGGGTAATTTTTCACTGTTTCTATATAAATAAATGCTGCCATTCATTTACAAACCTACCCAAATATAGATACATGAATAGGCAGCAAAAACAACTACAGGTAACAGGAACAGTCTGAGCAAGCTATTAACATCTTCAAAGTGATTATTACCTAGAATATGAGAACTAAAAAGTGTTTGGGGGAATTACACATTACTTTTCTTTGATTTTTGCCAAGGTGTCTCTGCAACATTACTTTAGGTTAAAAAACCACCTCCATGTTTAAACCAATGCATAGAAATGGTAAAGAAAACATTTGATCCTACAAGTTTGTAACAGCAAATGCATTAAGCATGTGAAGCAGATTGTGTTGGCTATACAACCTAGCAAGTTCTGCTGCCAATATGTAGTCCTGTGTTTTCCAGCCCAGTTTGGACCTCAATGTCTACAACAGCAGGAAGTAACATAGCGAGTGTCAGAACAACTTCCCACAGAGAAGAGATACATAGTTGAGTTAAAGAACTAAAGCTTTCCTCAGTATTCAGGTATTCCTTTATGGATATTTTTCACAGAAGCCTTGGTATCTTTCTTCCTGTCTTAGACAGGCCAAGTCTTAGAGACTGACAGCAGGAAGGAAGACTGTATGGAATGATCTATGTAAAATGTCCACTATCGGTTTGGTTGTAGCTCTAAAGTTACAACTAAGAGCCCTCTTATCCATATTTGCATGCAATTTTCTGAGTTTGCTTTAATGGATATGACATTTCATTAATTCTGATTGTGTACTCAAGCCAAAACACATGCAGCTTAGTTCCATTTACTGACAAAAAATAGAAGCTGAAAAATTCTAAGTCGGAGTAATAACTGAAGGTATGTAATTACTCATTATCCAATCAGCTACCAGGTTCAGGGGGCAAGAATGGTTTGGAGATAAATTGCAACTTCTCTGAGTGAATCTGACAGGCTGGGTTAGTAGGTGTGTTTCTTTTGATTAATGACACAAGGAAGAAAGGTTTAGGAAAGGTGTTTCCACTGATTCTGCTACTTCTAGGCTGACCCTTAAAATGTTTCTACCATTTACCAAGGAAAACATAAATTATAGTGAGGAAAATGTGAATTTTGTAAAAACATACAAAAATGTTATATCTGTAAATTCTCTGCTATCATTTAAAAGAAACTAAAAATAATAAGTCCTCAGATATGCCAAAATGGGTCATTTGGTTATAGATCTCAACTTTTTCAGAGAATTTACTTATTTAAATAGAGAAAAAAAATTCAGAACTATTCATCATGGTCAATTAACACACGAGTCTGAATACAACATAGCTACTGCACATGTTTTGAAATGCTTTAATATTTTTCCAACCAATCAGATTTTTGGGTGTAGAGCATACATTTGCCAGGTTATTCATGAAATGTGCCCAAGAGATTGGGTACTCCAGGTCCCTGACCTCCATGATCTTTCTACTTAGAGGGTCATAGTAAGATAACCACACACACACACACACACACAGCATAATCTCACAGTGTCCAGTAAATTGACACAGTAGGAGCACAATGCTGAGAAAGAAATCTTTTGATCTTGAAATTATTTGGAAGGAGTTCACAAAGGGGTAAGGCCTACATGGGGCCTCAAGGGTGAGCTGAAATGGGGTCCAGAGAGAGAAGAGTTTGAACAGTATGGTGACAGAAAGAATCATGATTTGGGGAGGCGAATTATACAGTAAGGTGATAGCAAGAGAATTCATATTCACAAATACAGACAGGGCCCCAGGAGGAGGAGGTGGATGGAGAGAGATTCTGATGTGAAAACTATTAGTTTAATGCAGAGCCATCAGATTGTTTACTCCAGGCACTGATAGCTACATGTTTTTTTGTTTGTTTGTTTTGTTTTGTTTCAGAAACACTGCCCCCAAGAACTCTCCATTAAGGATTGGAGTGAAGGAAGAAGAAAATCATAAAGACTTGCTATGTGTTTGTGATAGTTGGGAGATGATGAGAGCCTGAACAGGAGGGGTGGCAAAGGCAAAGAGAAATGGAAGCAAGAAACAATAAAAAAAAAAAAAAAAAAAGAGAGACTTGTCAGGATTGGGGGACTGGATATGTATTTGAGATGATGGCTCTGAGTTGTTCATCCTGACCAGGAAGTCAGGAAAAAGAACCAGCTTTAAGGGAAGATAATAAAATCTCAGCAGGGAGATATGCTATAAAGACTGGAAAGTATATGGTGGATACACATACACATAAAAAACAAAAAAAGCCTGAAGCAGGAAACTGTGGATGTAGGTTTGAAGCAGAAGTGAGCATCCAAGTCTAAGTCTGGGGTATAGACAATGATGAGTGAGGTGAGGTTAAAGTCAAGTCCAGCACCAAGTTCACTTCCCCCAATGCTGTTGCTGAAGTAGGTCCTATATATATTCTGAATGGTAGGAATTCATTCCCCAATCCTCCCTTACTATGCAACCCTTGTCCTGCCCAAACTAAGGACTGTCAACCAGAAGAATGCCAGTATCCATGTGTTAATCGAAGACAAGAAGAGCTGTGTGGAGGGAAAGTGTTTCAGTCTGTTCAGGCAAATATAGCAAAAACACCATCAACTTATTTGCTTACAAACAACATATTTCTCACAATTCTGCAGGATACAAAGTCCAAGATCATGGTGCCATTATACTCTGTGTCTAGTGAGAGCCCATTTCCTCTTTGATGGCCATCTTCTCACTATAATATCACATGGCAGAAGGGAGGAAGGCGCTCTCTGGGGCCTCATTTATAACAGTACTAATCCCACTACTTCCCAAGAGCCCCCACTTCTTCATATCAGCTTGTGGGTTTGATTTCAACATATTAATTCAGGAAGATACAAACATGCATTCTATGGCAGAAAGAGTCCTGATAATATTCTGTTGTGTAAGTCTGGCAGCTGGCCTGCTGGGGCAGAGGCTGGTTTAGGAGTAACTAAAGTAGATTGTGTTGAATGTAATCATGAAATTTGAGAGTCAGAGGGCATTCAATATGGTGTTTTTAAACTTTTTTGTGTGTGGAATTTTTTTTAATGAAAACTTAAATGAAATGTAAACAGCTAAGCTGTTCCCATTGGGGATTGGGAGTAGGGTCTATGGGAGTTCAGGAGACACATTCAAGAGGTTTGTTCTAGACAAGCTGACTTGTTTTATACATTTAGGTACTAAAGCCAAGATTAGGGAGCTCAGAAAACACAGTTAAGCTGGGACTGTGACATATGGCTACAGGAGCCCAGACCAGGACTGTTATCTCTCTAGGGAAAGAGGGAGCGGATCCAATTCTACTCTGTATTGCATCATCCATTATTGAAAGTTTCCTTATAAAATCAATAAAAGCATACTGAGTATCTTTACCCAGCATCCACCTCCTTCCAACACACGTGCGCGTACGCACGCACACACACACGCACGCGCGCGCGCACACACACACACTCACACACACACAAGGGGTTCATCCTCAGTGATTCAGGAAGAAGCAGCTGGGAGGAGGGAGCATTAGGTAAGGATAGGGGCTCTGCAATTTCAAGGGCTAGATCAAATGAAACCAACATCTACAGAATGCCCAGGTTGCCCAAGATGGAGGCCATGCCGCTGTTTTTTCCCTTTACTCCAGCAGGTAGTTCTTAGCATTCAGCCTCCAAGGAGCCTTTACACATTTAAGAGAATGCAGAATCCCTACTTCAAATCTCATCACCACAAAGTATTCTGCAGAGCCAATGCTACACAGCTCTGGCTTCAGGGAGAGGTTGCCTGGGGCCTTCTCCTACTTTCAGAAGAAAGCAAGAGTCTAATTTGCTGTGAACTGTCATGAGCAATAAAACGTTCATTAACTTTAACTGTAAACACTTTAAGGCCCAATCATTGTAATGAAATGATAAATTGAAAAATCAAGACTTAAGTACCCTTTTAAATTTTCGTATCTTCTATATTCACCTGGTGTCTTAAACCAGACATAGTCAAATTAAGTAGTACCACTGCCTGAATCCCCTCCCCACTTCTATCAGACAAAATCTAACCCATTTTTCAAGGCCCAGCTCAGCTTCTCTTATCCTCCTCAACTGCAAGGAATCTGACCACTTATGACACCCAAAGCACTTTTCTAGTATTCCTGATAATGCCACTTGTTCTGATGATATGTTTTATTCGTTCCAAGTACACTGAGGTACTTGCCAATCAGTATCACATCTTGAGCATCCCTATCATTTCAGTCCCAGAAATAGTGTTTCCTGCCCAGGAATTCTTTAAGATAATTGTAGGTGGATTGATTCAGTGGTTTAAATCTTTTTGAAAAGCTAGTGAAAATTCATTATGAGAGACTCAAAGATACTTTAATTTGTTTTATCTATATCTTCATCTGGATTTTACATCACACTGACAATTCTAATATTATATACATCATTTTGCTATACAATATCATACCTAACACTAATCTATATTTTTGCTAGCTGTGATACTTACATGCTGTAGTGGAGTACCTGGTTTATGATACCCAATTTTATGCTTGAACTTAAAGTCACCTAGTGCTTCATATGGTAGGTTTCAGAAAAAGCCATGATGTATATCACTGAGGAAAGAGTTGACTTGAGACAAATGTTTAAAACCCATGTTTCTAAGGCAAAAGTATGCATTCAAGTTATCAGAAAAGGAATTCATTTAATTCTTTGTCTGAAAATGTCTTTTTATGCAAAACACAAAAACTGAGACATAGCATACATTTGTACATAAAGAAAAAATATAACAGAAAGTTTACAATACCTTGGTAACTCCCATTACCATTCAGTGGCTCTGGGACTGAGTGGGCTGGCAGTCTGCAGGCTGCCTCAGGGTAGGCCCCAGATCCTAGAAGGCAGCAGTTGACCAGCCTTTTGAGAAATCCCCTCAGTCCACATGCCTCCCTCCGAAGCCTTTGGAGGACAGGGTGCAGGTTTTACCTGTGGACTCCCAAGTGCCCATCACACTGACACACCTGAGGAATCCCCAGGACCAGTGAAAGGTGACCTATACTCTATTTGGGATATGGGGGAACCCTGGAGGATTAGTCTGGAACCCTCAGAAAAGTGGCTCATTGTTCCAGTTTAAAGGATGCAGTTCTGGACTGGTTTTTCCTGCCCTCCCTAAGAGTCATACAAATAAAATACTGTTGATGATAGAGGGAAGAGTAGGGTGAAAAGAAATTCATTTTAATCTCTTTTGATGAGCTAAGTGGGAATGGGCCCAGGAGCTAGGTACTTAGCCTCCCAGCCAACTCAAAATGCACAAGTCATGTAATTCTTGTTTCATTCTTACTGTGGTTAGAATAGTAATTAAAAACTGTCTGTCCATAGGTTGTAATCTCTTCATTTGTATAAAAAATGACTCTTGATTTTTTCTGCCCTGAAACTAGTAAGATTAATTATCTACAATTACTAGACTGAATGATCCCTAACAAACCACCTCACCTTTTTGCTGGTATAACTAGTCCTATAAAAGTAGGACTTTCAAAAAGCAAAGAATCGAAATCTATCACTAAAAAAACCCCAGCAAACCATGAGGGAAGAGAGCAAGAAAAGAAAGGTACAGAGAGGAGCTACAAAAACAACCATAAATAAAATAACAAAATGGCAATAAGTACATACCTGTCAATAATTACTTTAAATATAAATGGACTAAACACCCCTATCAAAAGATATAAGGTGATGGAATGGATAAGAAAGCAAGACCCATCTATATACTGCCTATAGGAGATTCATTTCAGACCTAAATACACATGCAGATTTAAAGTGAAGTTGTGGAAAAGCATTTATTGCAAATGTAAGTGAAAAGAAAGCCAGAGTAGCAATGCTTATATTGGAGAGAACAGACTTTATTTTTTTAATGTTTTTTAATTTATTTCTGAGAGAGAGACAGTGTAGGCAGGGGAGGGTCAGAGAGAGAGGGAGACAGAATCTGAAACAGGTTCCAGGCTCTGAGATGGCTGTCAGCACATAGCCCGACGCGGGGTTCGAACCCAAGAACCATGAGATCATGACCTGAGCTGAAGACGGAAGCTTAACCGACTGAGCCACCCAGGCACCCTGGATAGAACAGACTTTAAACCAAAGACTGGAACAAGAGACGAAGAATAGTACATGATCATAAAGGGAACTAGCCAACAAGAAGATATAACAATTGTAAATATTTGGGGCGCCTGGATGGCTCGGTCGGTTAGGCATCTTACTTCAGCTCAGGTCATGATCTCATGGTTTGTGAGTTCGAGCCCCACATTGGGCTCTGTGCTGACAACTCAGAGCCTGGCGCCTGCTTCCAAATCTGTGTCTCCCTCTCCTCTGCTCCTCCCTTGCCTGTGCTCTGTCTCTCTCTATCTCAAAAAATAAATAAACATTAAGAAAATTAAAAAAAAAAAACAACTGTAAATATTTATGCACCCTATATGCATACAGGTAATAACGTACAAAAAATAATCGGTAACAATACAATAATAGTAGAAGACTTTAACATTCCATTTACATTAATGGATAGATCTAAACAGAAAATCAACAAGGAATCAATGGCTTTTAATGACACAATGAACCAGATGGTAATAACAGATATATTTACAACATTCCATCCTGCAAAAGTAGAGTATACATTCTTTTCAAGTACACATGGAACTTTCTCCAGAACAGATCACGTTAGACCACAAAGCAAGTCTCAAAAAACAAAAACACTGAAGTCATACCACGCAATTTTTCCAAACACAACACTATGAAACTAGAGAAATCAAGAAAAAATCTGGAAAGAGTATAAATGCATGGAAGTTAAATAACATGCTACTAAACAATGAATGAGTCAACCAAGAAATGTAGAGGAAATAAAAAATACATGGAGACAAATGAAAATGAAAATGAAAACAAAAATATTTAGGATGCAGCAAAAGCTATTCTAAGAGGGAAGTTTAAAGCATTATAGGCCTACATCAAATGAAAAAATCAAATAAATAACCAAACCCTACACCTAACAGAACTACAAAAAAGAACAAACAAAACTCAAAACCAGTAGAAGGTGAGAAATAAAGATTAGAGCAGAAATAAAGATAATAAAAAATAAAGATAATAAAGATAATAAAATCTTATTTAAAATACGTTTTTAAATAAGATACAACATATAATGGAACCAGAAGCTAGTTCTTTAAGAAGATCAACAAAAGTGATACACCTTTAGCTAGACAAATGAAGAGAAAAAGAGAGAGAAATCAAGCAAAATCTTAAATTAAAAAAGGGATAATAGCAAGCTACATTACAGAAATACAAAGAACTGTAAGAGAATATAAGGAAAAATTTATACCAAACTACTGGACAACCTGGAAGAAATGGATAAATTCCTAGAAACAAATAACCTTTCAAAACTGAATCAGGAAGAAATAGAAAATGTGAACCAATCAATTACCAGGAATGAAACTGAAACAGTAATCAAAAACCTCCCAGTAAACAAGAATCCAGTACCAGATGGCTTCATAGGTGAATTCTACTGAATACTTCAAGAAGAGCTGATACCTATTCTTTTCAAACTATTAAAGAAATTAGAAGAGGAAGGAAAGCTTCCAAATTCATTCTATGAGGCCAACATTACACTGATACCAAAACCAGATAAAGACACCACAAAAAAAGAGAAAGAAAGGCCAATATCTCTGATGAATATAGATGCAAACACCCTCAACAAAATATTAGCAAAGTGCATCCACCAATACGTTTAAAAAATCATTCACCACAATCAAGTGGGATTAATTCCTGGGATGCAAGGGTGATTCAATATTCTCAAATCAATCAAGATGACACATGACAAGAGACAGGATAAAAACCAATGATCATTTCAACAGATGCAGAAAAATCATTTGAAGACTACAACACCCACTCATGACAAAAACTCTCAACAAAGTAGGTTGATGTCTGCTATTACCACCTTTATTCAACATAGTACTGGAAGTCCTAGCCACAGCAATCGGACTAGAAAAAGAAATAAAAGTAATACAAATTCATAAGGAAAAAGTCAAACTGTCACTGCTTGCAGATAACATGATACTATACACAGAAATTCTGAAGACTCCACCAAAAAAAATTGGAACCAATAATGGATTTTAGTAATGCCATAGCATACAAAATCAATATATAAAAATTCGTTGCATTTCTACATATTACTAATAAGGAAGAAGAAAGAGAAATTAAGAAAACAACCCCATTTACAACTGCACCAGAAATAATAAAATACCTAGGAATAAACTCAGCCTAAGAGGTAAAAGACCTGTATTCTGAAATTTTTAAAAACTTATGAAAGAAATTAAAAAGATACAAATAAAGAAAGGAATTCCTTGCTCATGGATTGACATAAAAAATATTTTTAAAATGTCCATATATTCGTGGGCCACCTGGGTGGCTCAGTTGGTTAAGTGTTCAACTTTGGCTCAGGTCATGATCTCACAGTTCATGGGTTCCAGCCCCCCTCATTGGGCTCTGTGTTAACAGTTCAGAGCCTGGAACCTGCTTCAGATTCTGTGTCTCCCTCTCTTTTTGTCCCTCCCCTACTCATGCTCTGTCTCTCAAAAATAAACATTAAAAATTTTTAATTAAAAATTTTATTTTTATTAAAATTTAATTTTTTATTTAAAAAAATTTTAAGTCCATACTATCCAAAGCAATCTACAGATTTAATGTCATCCCTATAAAAATACGAAGAGCATTTTTCACAGAACTATAACAACAATCTTAAATTTGTTTGGAACCACACAAGACCCCAAATACTCAAAGAAATCTTGAAAGGGAAGAATTAAACCGAAGGTATGACAATCCCACATTTCAAAATATATTACAAAGCTGTAGTAATCCAAATAGTATGGTATTGGCACAAAAACAGATACATAGATCCATGGAACAGAATACAGAGTGCAGAAATAAACCCATGATGATATGGTCAATTAATCTTTGACAAAGGAGGCAAGAATATACAATGGGAAAAAGACAGTCTCTTTAACAAATGGTCTTGGGGAACTGGACAGCTATATGCAAAAGAATGAAACTGGACTATTTTCTTACACCGTACACAAAAATAAACTCAAAGTCAAAGGATTAAAGACCTAAATGTGACACCCTAAGGGGGCACAGACCATAAAATCTATGTTATTGGTCAGAGTAACATTTTTCTAGATAGGTCTCCTGAGTCAAGGGAAATAAAAACAAAAAATAAACTATTGACACTACATCAAAATGAAAAGCTTCTGAACACAAAAGGAAACAATCAATAAATCTGAAAGACAACCTATAAGTGGGAGAAAATATTTGCAAATGACATATCCAACATAAGATTAGTATCCAAAATAAAAACTTCTACAACACCAAAGAAACCCCCAAATAATCCAATTAAAAATGAGCAGAAGACATAAACAGGCATTTCTCCAAAGAAGACATACAGGTGACCAAAGAAACATGAAAAGATGTTCAACATTGCTTATCATCAGGGAAATGCAAATCAAAACTATAATGAGGTATCACCTCATACCAGTGAGAAGGACTAAAATAAAAAACACAAGAAACCAACCAGCACTGGTGAGGATGTAAAGGGAAAGGAACATTTGTGCACTGTTCTGGGAATGCAAAGGGGTGCAGTCGCTGTGGAAAACAGTGTGGAGGCTTCTCAAAATATTAAAAATAGGATTATCATATGATCCTGTAATTCCACTAGTGGGTATTTACCCAAAGAATATGAAAACACGAATTCAAAAAGATATATACAGCCCAATATTTATTGCAGCATTATTTACAATAGCCAAATTATGGAAGCAACCCAAGTGTCCATCAATAGATGAGTAAATAAGTAGTAGTATATACAAAAATAATGGAATTATTAACAGATCCATAGAAAAGAATGAAATCTTGCCATTTACAACAACATGGATGGATCTAAAGGGTATAATGCTAAGTCAAGAAAGTCAGTCAGAAAAAGACAAACCCTGTATGATTTCACTCATATGTGCAATTTAAGAAACATCACAAATGAATAAAGAAAAGAGGGGCACCTGGGTGGCTTAGTCGGTTAAACGGCTGACTTTCGCTTAGGTCATGATCTCGCGGTTCGTGGGTTCGAGCCCCACGTCGGGCTCTGTGCTGACTGCCAGCTCAGAGCCTGGAGCCTGCTTCAGTCTGTGACTCCCTCTCTCTCTGACCCTCCCCTGCTCATGCTGTCTCTCGCTCTCTCCTAGAAATAAATAAAAATAAATAAACAAAAAAATTAAAAAAAAAAAAAAGAAAGAAAGAAAAGAGACAAAAACCCAACTCGTCACTACAGAGGACTGGTAGTTACCTGAGGGGAGATGGATGGAGCGATAGGTGAGGGGGATAAAGGGTGCACTCATCGTGATGGGCGCCATAATGTATACAATTGTTGAATCACTATCTTGTACACCTGAAACTAATATAACACTGTATGTGAATTGCACTGGAATTAAAAAAATATGGCTGTTACATGTAATCAGAACGACGACTATGCTGCTTAAGAAAAGAGTTTTAGGGTTTTGTGATGTGTTGACATGAAAAGGTGAAACTACATTTCCCAGAATCTTCAAGAGATTCTCAGAAGAGGGTAGACAGGAGAGGGCAATCATTTTATAGCATACGTACACTTTTACTACATGATGATTCACCTCTGATGCGAAGCAGCCTCAGGAAGAGGTGTGTTTAGGCTTATGACAAGGATTCTAATCTCTGCAGGATACCCTCATCACAAAAGTCACAGGCAACAAAAACAGAACAAGGTTTCAGTTCATTCTAGTGAGAATCTAGGTCATGCTTGTAAGGTTTAAGCTTGTGTCTATGGGATTCCAGCCTCTTTGTGATCCTCCCTTCCTGACTGCCTGCCCTGTGGACTTTAAGATCCAGCATCAGATATAGGGACAGCCTTACAAATTCCTGTAATAAATCCACAGATCAATGATAAGTAGATGATAGATAGATGATAGATAGATAGATACATACATACATACATAGATCGATCGATCTAATCTGGTTCTATTGATCTTCTTGTTAAACCTTGGCTGACACAGAAGCCATCTTCAGAATTTCATGCTCATGAGAACTATATATGGAACCTGGTGCTGGTTCTCTTTTGACACATTCAAATGAGAAAGTGCTATCAGAGAGAGAGGAAAAAAAAACTATTAGAATTATACCTCCCTGGTTGATGCTGAATTTCTACTTTCCTGATGAACTGAAGTCAGTTCTGGATTCAAGCCTTGGTTCCGCAATTGTGTTAATCTGTGTAATTTTGGAATCCAAGCCACTTAATTTTTTTTCTTAAATAGGTTATTGTCAAGTTGGTTTCCACATAACACCCAGTGCTCATCCCAGCAAGTGCCCTCCTCCATGCCCATCACCCCCCTTCCCCTCTCCCCCACCTCCATCAGCCCTCAGTTTGTTGTCAGCATTCAAGAGTCTCTCATGGTTTGCCTCCCTCCCTCTCCCCAACTATTTTTCCCCTTCTTCTCCCCCATGGTCCTCCATTAAGTTCCTCCTAATACACCTATATGTGCAAACATATGATATCTGTCCTTCTCTGCCTGACATTTCACTCAGCATAACACCCTCAAGGTCCATCCATGTTGCTACACATGGCCAGATTTCATTCTTTCTCATTGCCATGTAGTATTCCATTGTGTAGATAAACCACATCTTTTTGATCCATTCTTCAGNAAGCTACTTAATTTCTAATGCTCAATTTTCTCATCAGTAGAGGTAATAATCTTCTGTCTTAGAGAGTAAATAAGAAGATTAGTGCCACAATATATATAAAGTTCCGAGTGCAGTGCCAAGGATAGAAGGAATTTCTTGACCATCCTTTCCCATCTTTCAAGTCCTATCTATTGCTCTATTCACTGACGAAAGCCAACTCCGACAAACTAGACTTTGTCGGTCTCCCTTCTCTTTTGCTTCTATCCCACTGCACTAGCAATGTTAACATCTTCATATTGCATATGCTATCCACCCTATCAGCTAGACTTTATGCTTTCATATCAGGAAGTGTTATGCCTCCATATTAATAAAAAATAATTGCATTTTCTGAGCACTTCACCTCTCACCATATACTAATATATTTATTCATTGGATCCTCACAGTGAGCACCATTAACAGTCATGGGTACAATAAAATGGCCACAGTCTGTAATCAAGCTGCACTTTCAAAAGCATTCATTTTATTCTACTGCAGGAGCAATGTAAATGGCTATGAACAAGGTAAAGCTACTAACAGATGGGCTGATTTTTAAATAAGAAATGCAGGTAATTCAGTCAATACCTAACTTGATGCACAGAAAATAGCATTCATCCAGATTTGGGAAGGAAACAAATAATAAAAGGGTGTGGTAAAGAACACATAGTAGAAGGATATTGTTGACTTGTCACCTGACCTGTGCCTGTTATAAGAAAAATTCTAGAAAGTACAGAGTGGAGTGTTGTCTTCTAATTCCTTTATCATCAATATAGATTCTACCTGCTATACCAGTATCTGTTATCAACTACTGAAATCAGCCTGGACTTTTTAAATTTAAATTTTAGTAAGTTAGCATACAGTGCAATATTGGTTTCAGGAGAATAATTCAGTGATTCATCACTTACATACAACACCCAGAGCTCAATACAACAAGTGTTCTCCTTTGTACCCATCACTTATCTAGCCTATCTCCCACCTACCTCCCTCTGTCAACCCATAGTTTGTTCTCAATCCTTAAGAGTCTCTTATGGTTTGTTTCCTTCTCTCCCCATATATTAATCTGTTTTTTCCCTTAAATTCCACATATGAGTGACATCATATGGTCTTTGTCTTTCTCTGATTGACTTATTTTGCTTAGCAGAATACATTTTAGCTCTATCCACAACATTGCAAATGGCAAGATTTCATTCTTTTTGATGGCTGAGTAATATTCCATTGTATGCACGTATGTGTATGTATACATCTTCTTTATCCATTTATCAATTGAAGAACATTTGGGCTCTCTCCATAGTTTGGCTATTATTGACAATTTTGCTATAAATGTTGGTGTTCATGTACCCCTTTGAATCTGCGTTTTTGTATCCTTTGGGTAAATACCTAATAGTATAATTGCTGGATCACAGGGTACTTCTATTTTTAGTTTCTTGAGTAATCTTCGTACTGTTCTCCAGTTTGCCTTCCTATCAACAACGCAAAAGGGATCCCTTTTCTCACATCCTCACCAATACCTGTCATTTCTTGTGTTGTTAATTTTAGCCATTCTGACAGGTGTGAGATGTTATCTCATCATGGTTTTGATTTGTATTTCCCTGATGGTGAGAGATATTTTTGTGTGTCTGTTAGCTATCTGGATGTCTTCCTTGGAAAAGTGTTTATTCAAGTCTTCTGCCCATTTCATAACTGAATTATTTGTTTTTTTGAGTTAGATAAGTTCTATGGATTTTGGATAACCCTTTATCTGATATGTCCTTTGTAAATATCTTCTCCCATTCTCTAGGCTGCCTTTCAGTTTTGCTGATTGTTTCCTTCTCTGTGCAGAAGCTCTATATCAGATGAAGTTCCAATAGTTCATGTTTGTTTCTGTTTCCCTTGTCTTCAGTGATATATCTAGTAAGAAGTTGCTCTTGCAGAGGTCAAAGAGGTTTCTGCTTATGTTCTCCTATAGGATTTTGATGGTTTCCTGTCTCACATTTAGGACATGTACCCATTTTGAATTTACTTTACTGTATGGTATAAGAAAGTGGTCCAAATTCATTCTTGTGCATGTCATGTTGCAGTTTTCCCAATACCATTTGTTGAAGAGACTGTATTTTTCCCATTGGATACTCTTTCCCACTTTGTTAAAAATGGGTTGACCACATAGTTGTGGGTCCATTTCTGGATCAGTGGAACAGAAGACCAAGTGTCTGTTTTTGTGCCACTATCATATTGTCTTGATGACCACTCCTTTGTAATATATATAGCTTAAAATCCAAAATCATGATGCCTCCAGTTCTGTTTTTCTTTTTCAGAATTGCTTTGGCTATTCAGGGTCCTTTGTGGTTCCATACGAATTTTAGAATTTTTTGTCTTAGTTCTGTGAAAAATTCTGGTAGTATTTTGATAGAGATTGCATCAAAAGTGTATATTGCTTTGGTAGTATAGATATTTTAACAGTTTGTTCTTCCAATCCATGAGCATGGAATGCTTTTGCATTTTTTTGTGTCCTTTTCCATTTCTTTCATAAGTATTCTATAGGTTTCAGAGTATAGACATTTTACTTCTTTAGATTTATTACTAGGTATCTTAGTTGTTTTGGTGCAATTGCAAATGGAGAATAGACTTTTAATAAAAACAATATCATTTCAAGGCAGAGATGCCACCTTTTTTTTTTTGAGGAATAGGCTTCTTTAAAAAGCCCAAAATGTAAAGACTTCTTGTGAGTTTTAATATGCATTCTATTTAAACAAATAATATGAATTACATAGTTCTTTTAAAATCATTTGTATTTTAGTAATCACAAATTTATTAATGTGGATGTGCAGAGAACTTTTTTTTCCATCTAAAGAAACTGCCATAAGATATTGATTTACAGACTCCTTGCTAAATTTTCCATTTCCTTCTGGGGTCCTCAGCACCCTCACTGGAAACCAGTGCTCCAAGGCAAATTACCCTGACCTAAGGTGACTAAAAGGGAATGACTGGAAATACATTTTTTAAGCCACTTAGAAGTGTTCACATCAAAGGCCACTGAAAATGGATTAACCCTGGATTTGAAAGAATTGTTTGTCAGGGATCAAGAATTGGTTTTAAGACTAAAACACAGAATGGGGCTAGATGGGCAATTCTTTCTGCATATAGGTGTAAAGCGTAACATAACAGAGATTTGTACTAAGTGGAAATCTTATTTTACTGCTACAAATATCAGTGAAAGAAGAAATTTAGGAGTGCCTGGGTGGCTCAGTTGGTTAAGTGTCTGACTTCGGCTCAGGTCATGATCTCACAGTTCGTGGGTTCGAGCCCCACATTGGACTCTGTGTTGACAGCCAGCTCAGAGCCTGGAGCCTGTTTCAGAGTCTGTGTCTCCCTCTCTCTCTGACCCTCCCCTGCTCATGCTGTCTCTCTCTCTCTCAGAAATAAATAATTATTTATTTATAATTATATATAAATTATATAATAAAATATAAATTTATAAATAATTTAATAATTATTTATTAAATAAATAAAAAATTTTTTTAATTTTTTTAATGAAATTGAGTGAGATTCTCATGTTTCAACTGACTAAACATCTTTTGGTGTTAAAGATAAACTGATAAAAAATATTCAGAGGTTTCAGGAATAGATAAAATGTGGACAGCTAAATTCAGTGTGAGAAGTATCACATAAGACAATTGGAGAAATTACCAAAATTTGCTTTAAGGAATGGTGGTTCTTAAACATCAGATATGTCTCCTCACAAGAGCCTGGGAGTTTCTGCGGAGCATTTCCTAAAATCCATTAGTCTTACAGATAGCTCTAGGAAAGATGGTTGATTAAAGTTTGGGCACTGTCATAAAAAAGGGCCAGGAGTCAAAGCAGAAAATAGACACCTGCCCAATCTGAAGTGTCTGAGGCATTCACACCTACATGCTGTTGATGTTTGTCTTCACTACATTCAAAAACTAAAAATTCTAAAACCAGATCAGGTCAGATAAAGAATCCTAAAAGTTTCAATTAGGCAGGAAAAATTCACATATGCTAGCCCCTTCCCTCACTGGCATAGTATATTCCCATGGCTTCACTATCATAATTGGTATTAATACATGTGAAATGAAGATCCAACCAAGGATGCACTTATCTAATGGTGCCTAAACCCCCTGAAAAACTGATTTGCATTTGGGCATTCCTATTTAACATACAGGATTGGTTTTTATCCCCTGAAGAAGATTAGACTTTCCACTAAACCTCAAATACAGAAGGTAGGTCTCAATTCTCTCTCAGAAAAAGAACTGCATTGGGAAGATTATTTATAATTCCCCTGAGTCTTAACTTTCTCTTTGACAAACACCCTTCATTAAGCCTTTGTTTCCATGGAAAGTACATTGTGTCTCATGGCAGACAGAGAACAAGGCCGATTCAGATATAGGAAACAATTTGTATTCAAATTTCCATTGAATATAATCAAGAGGGCTTGTTTCACATTTCAAAGTAATGATTCTAAACCAACTATAAGATATCTGGAGTATCTTCTTAAACCTACTCAAGACATGTGTGGTTTTGGGAGAGCTCATTAGATTACCCGAATTGACCTCTCAACTTTCTCAGTGAGTACTCAAGCATAACTCAATATTAGTTCTTTTTAATGGCTGTTATTCTCTGGCCCCAGATACTCACTGAGAATGTGATACTGTATGTTAGTGGCAAGTCTGGCTATTCAAATCTCACACTATGGCAATATATATATATTATATATTATAATATATCATATATATTAACTGACAAAGAAGTTGGAAGTTGATGTAATTCAACCCCAGTCTATATATTCAGAACTATGGCAGAGATTAGACAGCTTCAAGGAAAGAGGGGTGAAAGGAAGTAACGCAAGACAACTACACATAAACTTCATATCCCTATGCCTGTGAAGACAATGGTTGTCTAACTATAATATCCTCTTCCCAGATTTCTGAAAGTCTCCAGAGCTATTTGGAATCTAAAAGTCTTCTCATCTAGTTCTCTAAGCATGTCCACCAGTATCAACTTTTAGTCACTCAAATGCAAAGTTCAGGGCCAGCTGCCACCAGTGGAAGGACATGCTATCTAAGCTATGTTCAGAGGAGTCAGTATATGGATACCACCCAGCAGAAGCAGAGCTCAAAGAGCCCTACAAGTAAAAGTTCAAGAGGAGCTGCAAACAGCTTGCTGAGACCTGTGTTTTCTTTTGGACAAAGAAGGTAAGGTAAGTAACATATTCAGCAAGCACTCTTGCCCATCAAGTGATTTCAGGATAATGTAATCTTGAAGGGGGAAAAAAAGTCAATGAGGTATGGCCAGAAACAGCAGAGATGGGAAAGGAGTGTAGGCTTCTTTGTTTTGCCTTGGTAGTGGTGAAAAGAAGTAGCAGTATGAATTATTGAGGGTTTCAGCCTGTAAAAGATGACATACTAAAATTGAGTCATTAAATAAAGGAAACATCTGTAAGAGTTTTAGCAGAGTATAGGAAAAACACAGGATGGTGCTGGGCCTAGAACACTGGGGTGAATAAGAATGAGTCTTCCCTCCCCTAGGTATGAAGCAGCAAGGGAAAGGAACAGGTTCCATCAACTGGAAAAAGAGGCTACGTGGAGAAAAGAGTCAGGCAGGAGCTGTGACCTTCCCTCTCAAGATCAACCAAATCCAAGATGACCCTATTAGGCACACACTTGCCTTCCTCCTGCAGAGCTCCTGATCCCAGCCCAAAGCCAGAGAGTATGGGAGCCAGTAGAGGGAGTTCACAAAAGCCAGCTTCCAGGAGTACAGAGCAGGAGCAAAGAGGGTAGAGAATGTGTTTAACTGGAGAGTTAAATGGAAGATATTCAACCTGGTAATTAGGGAAGGACCATTTCTAAAATTCTTCAGATAATAATAATCATCATATGGTTATGATGACAACTGAGATTCATGCTAAAGCACTGTGCATGTATTAACTCATTTAAAAAAAATTTATTTTTGGCTCTGCTGGCTGAGTTGCTGCTTTCTCCTTAGCTAATTCCTTCCCTAAAGTAGCTCAGAACCCTCAATGCATGGGACCACATATTTATCAGTCAGAGAAACCACAGCTATAAATCACAAATGTGCATTACCAAGTCAGGAATGCCTGCAGGAACTTAGTCCACAACAACCATTGTCCAAACCGTCAGATCTAATGTAGAGAGACAGCTCTGTAAGGGAGGCGTGCTTTAAAACCTCCAAACATCTGCTGCCACTATAGAGAATGTATTTGTCCACTTTAGCATAGAAAAGCTATTTTAGAACAGTCCTGTTTTTTCTCATTATTCTAAACAGTATATTCTAAGCCACAAAGTTCCAGAGAGTAGTAACATCTTGGCCAGCCATGTTGTATGAACTTGGCTTCCGTGTAGGACACAACAGTAGTGAGTAGACACCAAGTGCACTGCACTGTTGGAAAGTTAATACCAGGGCTGGATTGTATATACCTAGGAATGGAATCCTGATAGTTTATAGTGAGGGCTGGAACAAAGTCCTTGCTCCCTTCAGATCCACGGACAGTGCCTAAAATACACCAAGGAAAGCAAGAATTGTAACTGATGCTGACCTCCAGAACATGATTAGAGATTCCTTTAGGCAAAGCATTAGATTCCACTTCTTATGCAACCTCAAAAGGAGGATCTTAATGATTTCACTAAGATCATGCAGGAAGTCAAAGAAATGGACCACATGAACTCCAGAATTGCATTTTATTCCTTTACTTCATGAATACATTTTGAGCCCTTGCAAGGGGCCATGAATGGCACGTATTATGACTAGAGGTATGAATTCTCCATCTTATCCACAGCACAATATGTGAAAAAAACAACTCTGAGGGATGTCATTTACATTTCTCTGAAAAACACTGGGCCATATTTGTGCCTATGTTCACAATTTTAATGGCCTGTATACTTACTGAATTACAGAATATAATAAATTTCTTTTAAATGAGAAAGATAATTGTTCTTAAAACAAAATACTCGCCCTGAAATTAGACTTGCTTGACAATTTAGATGGATTTTTTCATTGCTTTTATACTTTCAGTTTCTATGAAAAACTTTCTAACTCAATCTCCAGAGATTCCAAGCTTTCACCATATTGCCCCCAAAATTATTAACATTTTAATCTTGCTTTAATTAACTCTTGCTCCAATGGGATAAAACTGACTGGATCTAAGTTTGCAAACCAGAAGCTGAAAATCTGGCATACTTGATTAGCAGCTCAAAACAACTATGGAGAGCAAGGCAAACCTCCAAGCAAATGCAACCACAGTGGAAGAAGTTGCATGAAAATTGTCAGTTTTCCTGCTACCATCTCCCCACCACCACCTCTCCAAGCCTTCTCCTCTACGATTACATAATTGAGGGAATCCATGCCCCAAAAATCTGAAATCAGGAGACTTTCACCTGACAGGAAGGCCATCAGGATGTTATCTATCACTCAGAAACTGAAGACGCGAACACTGTTCTTCAAAAAATATAAAGTATTAAATGAACTGATACTCCATCCTCTGTTTAGCTTCTAGGACATCAAATATTCTTGTCTCCTACATCATTAAATCTTCCCTCTTAGCCTCCTTTGCTAGTCCCTCCATTTTCCCTGGAGTCATAAATTCTTAATGCCTATATGTCCTAGGGTTCATTCTTTTGTCCCTTCATTTTCTCTCTCTATATAAGCATTCCCTTGGTGACCTCATTAGTCTGTGGCTTCAAATAGCTTCCTAATATCAATGACTCCCAAATTTGTATCTTGAGCCTAGACAGTCTCTTGAACTTCAGACTCATATATTAAACCATCTACTCAATAACTACACTTAGACATCTAAGAGACACCTCAGCATTCCACATGTCAGAAACTGAACTTTGACTTCCCTTTCCCCCATTTTGTTCCAACTGTGGTCTGCCCCATCTCAGTTGACCCTCATGGTTCTTCAGGTCTAAAATCATAGGAGTTATTCCTGACTTAACTTTTTCTAAATTTAAATTGTATATGTATCTTTGGCTGCAAAATATATCTAGAATCTAACCACTTCTTAATAAATTCACTGCTACCAACTTATCTAGGCCATAATGGTCTCTTCCCTGGGTTTTCACACTCAGCATCCAACTGGTTTCTCTCCTTCCTACCTTGCTCTTCTGCTATCCATTCTTCAAAAAGCAACCAAAGGGATTCTTTTTTTTTTTTTTTTTGAGTATAGATTATCCGCAATGTTACATTAGTTGCAGGTGTACAACAGTAATTTGACAAGTTTTACATTGTTCTATATTCACAAGTATAGCCACCACCATTTATCACCATACATCAATTATAATATCACTAACTATATACCTTATGCTGTGCCTTTTATACCTGTGACTTATTCATTCCATAACTGGAATCCTGTGTCTCCTATTGCTTTTCATCCATTTTTGCCTTTCCCTACCCCCTGACCTCTGGCAACCACAAGTTTGTTCCCTGTATTGATATATCTGATTCTGCTCTTTGTTTGTTCATTTGTTTTATTTTAGATTACATATATGACTGAATATATATGGTCACTCTAACTTATTTCACATAGCATAATACCCTCCAGGTCAACCCACACTGTCTCAAATGGCACGATCTCATCCTTCATTGTGGCTGTGTAATATTGCATACCCCATCTTTCTTACCCATTTGTCTATCAGTGGACACTTGGATGGCTTCTATATCTTGTCTATTGTAAATAATGATGCAATAAATATAGACATGCATATATCTTTTAAGTTCATGTTTTCATTTTCTATGAGTAAATATCTAGTAATGGAATTACTGAATCATGTATTATTTATATACTTTTAATTTTTTGAGCAATCTCCATACTGTTTTCCAAAGTGGCTGTAGCAACATTTTTATAGATATGTCTCCTAGGGTAAGGGAGGCAAAAGCAAAAATAAGCTATTAGGAATACATCAAAATAAAAAGCTTTCATACAGCAAAGGAAACTATCAACAAAACAGCAACTTAATGAAAGGGAGAAGATATCTGCAAATGATACAAATGATAAGGGATTAATATCCAAAATATAAAGAACTTGTACAACTCGAACAATAGGATTTAAAAACTGGGCAGAGGCTGAATACACACTTTACCAAAGAAGACATAGAGATGGACAATACATACACGAAAAGATGCTCAACACCACTAATCATCAGGAAAATACAAATCAAAACCACCATGATCTATCACTTTATACCTGTCAGAATGGCTAAAATCAAAAAGACAAGAAATAACAAGTGTTGGCAAGAATGTGGAGAAAAAGGAATTCTCCTACACTTTTGATGGAAATGTGAATTGGTACACCAAGGTGATTCTTTTGAAAGGTAACATGGATCATGTCATTCCTCTGCTTAAAATCCCTTAATGGATTCCCATTTTACTCAGTCCTTACAGTGGTTTCCAATGCCCAATTCACTCTGACAACTCATTCACCACCTCTTTGACCTTTTTCTCTCTGTTCTATCCCTCACTTACTCCATGCCAGACACACTCCTGTTAGTTGTTACCTCTACCTGGAATACTTTCCCTACAGTTAGCTGTCTATGTTTCTCCTTAATTTTCCAAGATAGCAGTCAATGTGTCTTCTTAATGTCTTTTTATTTTTTTTCTTAAAATTCCACTTCTTTACTGAAGTCTACTCTATTTAAATGTGATTTAAAAATCACATTTCTCTGCTTTCCCTTAGAAATCAGACGTAAAACAAGATGTCCAATCTCACTACTTCTATTTGAAACTGCACTGGATATTCTACTTAGGTTAACAAGGCAAGAAAACAAAATAAAAGGCATCTGTATTGAAAAATAAAAAGTAAAATTATCTCCATTTGCAGGTGACACTATCTTCTACCTAAGTATCCGTCAATAAATGGATGGATAAGAAGATCTGTACACACACACACACACACACACACACACACAGGAGTATTACTTAGCCATAATAAAGAATGAGAGCTTGCCATTTGTGACAACATCAATGGAACCAGAGGGTATTGTGCTAAGTGAAGTAAGTTGGAGAAAGACAAATATCATATGATTTCACTTATATGTGGATATGTGGAATCTAAAAATAAACGAATAAAAAATAGAAAGACTCATAAATAAAGAGAATAAGTATTTGTCAGAGGGGAGGTGATTGGGGGTAGGTGAGTAAACTATGTGAAAGAGGTTAAGAGTTGAAAACTTGTAGCTATAAAATAATTAAGTCACAGAGATGAAAAATACAGCATATGGAATATAGTTGATAATACTGTAATAGCATTGCATGGTGAGAGATGGTAACTATACTTATTTTGGTAAGCACTGAGTAATGAAGAGAATTGTTGAATCACTATGTTGCATACATGAAACTAATATAACACCGTAGGTCAGCTATACTTTAATAATAAAAATTGAAAGAAAAGAAAAGAAAATCCTAAACAACCCACAGAAGATCTTCTTGGGCTAAAAAAGATTAATTTTACTTATAAACATTAACACTGATTGATCCAGAACTGAAATTAAGAAAACAATTTGAATTGTGGTAGCATAAGCAAGAATAAAATATTTAGCACTAAATCTGAACTTAAAAGAAATATAAGACTATACAATAAAAACTAAAAGATGTCATTGTAAAAAAATTAAAGGAGACCTAAGTGGAAAAATACTCTATGTTCATAGAAGACAGTATTGTTAAGTATGGCAATAATCCCCAAATTGATGTAGTGATTCAACTCAACCCCTATGAAAATCTAAGCTGCCCTTTTTGCAGAAATTAGCAAACTGATCCTAAAATGCATAAAAAGGAACCTAGAATAGCCAAAATAATCTAGGAAAGAAGAACATTCCCCAATTTTAAAGTTTATTACAAAGCTATAGTAATCAAAACAGTGCACTACTGGCACAGGGACATAGATCAATGGAACAGAATTGAGAGTCTAGAAATAAATCCATATACCTACTGTCAACAGATTTCCAGTAACAGTCCCAAGACAAATAAATGGTGAATGAACAGTCTCAACAAATGTGCTGGGACAACAAGATACCCACATGCACAAAAATTAACTCAAAATTTATCAAAGACCTAAATACAGGAGCTAAAACTATGAAATATAAAACCCTTTAAAGAAAACATAAGTGTAAATCTTCACGACCGTGGATTAGACAATGATTTCTTAGATATAATATCAAAAACACGAGCAACAAAAGAAAAAAATATTTTAAAAACTGGACTTAAAAAGTTTCTGTTTCAAAAGACACTACCATGAAAGTGAAAATATACTCTGCAGAATGGAAGAAAATATTTGCAAGACATATTGTATCTGATAAGAGACTAGTATCTAAAATATGTAAGGAACTCTTACAATTGAACAGTAAAAATAAACACAGTAAAAAGAAAAACAACCATTTATTTTTTAATGGGCAAAGGGTTTGAAAAGACCTTTCTCCAAGATATACAAATGGCTGATAAGCACATGAAAAAGTGCTCACCATTACCAGCCCTTAGGGAAATGCAAATCACAACCACAAAAAGATACTACTAGGATGGCTACAATAAAAGAAAAACAATAACAAGTATTGTTGAGAATGTGAAGAAATTGGAACCCTGATGCTTTGCTGCTGAGAATACAAGATGGTGTGTGTAGTTGCTTTAGAAAACAGTTCTAGAGTTCCATAAAAAAAAAAAGTTAATGCAGAGTTACCATCTAACCCAGCATTTCCACTACTAGGTATATACTCAAGAAAACTGAAAACATATGGCCATATATATACATCAACACACTGGATTATTATACAGCCATAAAAAGCTTGAAAGAAAGTTTGATGAATCTTTAAAGCATTATCAGAAGTCATATACAATAGGCAACACACTGTATGATTCCATTAGTATGAAATGTCCAGAATAGGCAAATCCATAGAAACACAGAATGGATTTTAGTGATTTTAAGGAGCTGGAAGAAAGGGGGGGGTATGGGCAGTGACACAGGTGCAGGGATTTGGGGTGGAGGGCAATGATGAAAATGTTCTGGAATTAGATAGTAGTGATTAATATACTGTAAAAGGGTAAATTTTATGGCATATGAATATTTTGATTAAAATTTTATGATAAAATATAAAACATATCATTAAAAAACAATTGCATCCCTTACCTTAGTAAACCTATTTTCTTAAACTGCTGATGTTTATTTTTTCTATATCATTTACCACCTTCTAACATATTACATAAGCTACTTATTAACTAAATTAAAAACAGTGCTTCCCTCCACTGCAGATACTAGAAAATAAGCTCTATACAGGGAGTTTTGCCTGTTTCTTTCACTGTAAACTCAGTGCCTAGAACAATGCTAACATATGAGACTCTTGGAAATATTTAATGAATGAGTAGGCTGACCTTTTTTAAGGCCTTAAAACAAAAACCAAAACCTAAAACAAAACTTGGGTTTACTCAACAGAGGAATACATTGATCATGTCCTTTCACAAATAAAAGTTAGAAAGACTTTAGCTACAGCAACATGTTGGTTGGGCTCTTAAAGAGTTCTTCATGCTTTTTATTTGCTAATTAGGGGAGAGTTCTGAGAAATCCAGGGTACACTGTCCACTTTCCCCTTGCTATACAAGGCTCAACAAATGGGTAAGCTAATATTTAATCAGTTCTTTGGTCTGCCAGATGCCAATTGCTAAGGATGCAGAAATGATCTCCAAACCAGAATTCCAGTAGTCATTCTGACTTAAAGCACCAGACAAGGCTGTTTTCTCAGCTTTAAAATCTTCTTCACCTCCTTATCTTATCCATTTTTCCATGCCTAGGCCCATTGCTAACTTTTCTAATAAGTCTTCCCACCTACCCAAGTGCACAGTGGCCTCACTCTTCTCTGAAGACCAGGTGATGCTAATGTGATTTACAGCACCTGCCGTCACTGTGTATGTACGCACACACACATGCCCATGGCCCTCATTATTTAATGAGCGCCCCCCACCAGTAGTGAGCTGGCAGGCAGTAGGTCCCTAACTGAAATGGATGGGTGAAAAAGTAGTTGAAGATGGTGATTTTTAAGTTTTCTGTTCAGACAATTGTTGGAAATCAGTCTTTTGACAGCAAAAGAAAAAAGAAAAGAAAAAAGAAGAATCTCCATGGTCTGCATAAAAGCGTGACTATTACAGGTGGCCCAATTCCCAGTTACTTTGTTCCTGACACCAGAGACCTGTTTTTCAATCAAAATCACAGCAGCTGTGAAGCTGTAAGGCTGGGCTGGAGCCTGGGTCAGAGGTTCCCCATTAGTGCTGGCAGATTTTTCATAATCAAGACACTTCTGAAATGTTGAACCCTACTCAGTGCCAAAGGTTAACGATTCAGTGTACAGAGACTGAGGCGCAAAGCAGGGCAGCAGACAGCTCAGAGAGAGATGCCACCAGTGGACCTGCTCTGGATGCTTTCGTTACATTCTTGAATCTATTGGACATTTGCCTTCTTGCTGAGAAGCCATTCAGCAGAGAACATTCATTAAGCAGGCTGCATTAATCCTGTTTTTCTAACCCTGGTTCATGTTTACACATTTGACAGCCAACATTTTTGAGCAGTCCCTCTATCCGCCATTGAGTCTAGTTAATGCACTAGCAAAGAGAACTGGAAAGTGAAAGGGTCACCCGCAGAGTTCAGTGTAGACAGGCAATCTGGATAATTTTGCATAACAATTACAACTTGCTTTCAGTTCCAAAACATTAGTAGTATATGAGAGACTTCTTCATTCCACTTCATTCCCACTAGTGGGCTGTTTCAGATCATGAATACAGAGTGAAATAAACTAAAATTTATTTTTTATGAGAATCTGCTAACATTTCTTAAGAAAACTGATAACCTGTGGTGTCAGAGATGAAGACAATGATTTTAAACAACTAACCTATCTGTAATTTGTTAGACTTCTACACCTTTTTTCTTATAATTCAAGGAACATTACTGAGGACTTTTATAGGTCCATTCCCTAGCTCCTCTTAGATATCTTGTTATTGTCTCGAACTCAACATATTCCAAAGAGGACTGGCCAATCTCCTCCTTCCTCCACCCCATATAATTCTTGCCCTTCTTTATTTTCTCATTTCTGTCAGTATTTCTATATTTTAGCTTAAAACCTCCTGTTTCCTTCATCCATCATACCAGCTCACCTTTTGAGTCTAATAAAAGTCTGATAGCTTTTTCTATAGTGTATTAGTCAGGGTTCTCCAGGGAACAGAACAGAATATGTGTTTGTGTATATGTTGGGCAGGGGTATATTATAAGAAATTGGCTTAGGCAATCATGGAGGCTGACAAGTCCAAAAATCTGCAGAGGTGACATCCTAGTTTGAGTCCAAAGGCTAGAAGTGGCTGTAGACCCAGGAAGAGCCAATGTCCTAGTTTCAAGGCAGGAGAACTGGCTTTTATCACGGAGGGTCNTACTGAGTTAAATGTTAACCTCATCTAAAAACACCCTCACAGACTCATACAGAATAATGTTTGACCAGATATTGGGGCACTACATGGCCAGTTAAATTGACATATAAAATGAACCATCACAGAATGTCTTTTAAGCACTGATCTCTCCATCCCATCGTCCTGGGTGACCCCAGATTCTGCCCCATACTACTTTAAGAGTTCCTGACTTCTCTCCCTGCCTCCAGTCTTTCTCTCTTTCTACTCCACAGAGCACTTCCAGACTACATCCAGTCAATCCATTTAATGAACCTTTGCATGATCCCACTGCCCAACAGGTAAATCACACTTACCACAGACTTCTATCTGTACCTGGCCTCTGCTCCAGCTTCTCTGGAGCCCTTCCTGATTCCAGTCTACCCTGTGTCTTTCTTCTTCCTTCAAGTTTTAGGACTTCTTGAAACTGTGTTGAGAGCCAAGCCAGGCCTCCCCTGAATTCCAGTCTGACCAACCTGCACATTTTGCTTTCTAAGATAAACGCATTCAATAGTTACTCTGTTTATGGATTTCCACAAAGGATATTTTCCCCGTTTGTAGTATGTATATATTTCTCTGTATGTAGCCATAGGGAGATAAGGAGTATGAGAGAGTGTGGAAACAGAGACCATCCAAATGAGAATGAGCAAAGTCTTCCCAGTCTTGCTACAGCAAGAAAGTCAATTCATTTCACTTGAATTTCACAGAAACTAAAAGGCAGGGAGGGGATTTAAAAGCAGTCAGCTTGGGAGTGCCCTTTTGGAGGTTGTTGGCACAGAATAAGCTGGAGGCAGGCTAACTAAAAGCAGAGCATCCTATGTGATTGGCTAGGAAAGCATATTTGACTTTCTCCGGTTGGTTCTAAATTGAATGCAGAGGCAAAAATTAGGGTGGTGGTCAGTTACTGATTAAGTGCTATTTTGAGTCAGTTGCTACAGAGGTTGTGGTTTGTCTTCCTGGGCTGGTTACTGCTGTGGGTCAGAGTATTTTTATATATGGTCTGGACATTGTCCATTTGTAAAATCAGTCTCTCAAGATGGAGACAGAGAGAAAGAGAAATTCTGATGAGATCAAGAAGGTGTGAGGTTAAGACCTAAAATCACCCAATCTTGTCCTAGACCACTACAATATAAAAGGTCTCCAAGTGAAACAAAAACATTCAGAGAGCAAACTACAGCCAGATAATAATGTTTGTACCTGATGTTTTGTCTCAGGCCCTGATCTATGACTGATAAACTAGAGGAGGACTGCTTCTTACCATGCTGAGGCAGCCTTAAGTGCAGGCCCAAGTCCTTACCTTCTCTGTTTCCCATAAACTCCAACTGGGATCTTGCCTCTTACTGCTGTAATGCAAGAAAAAGGGCCCAACAACCCTCTCTGGCAGCACCAGAGGAAAGGACTAAGAGAGGAGGAGATTATTTGCCCCAAGAATTGTAGCTCCTGCCCCTCCCTGCTGGCCACTTTCTCAACTCTCCCCACTTCTAAGAGGAAAGAGAAGTCAGCCAAAAATAAGAAGTGCTATTATACTTCTGGCAGGACAAAAGCAACAGAAGAGTCATTCCCATACTGAACATAACCGTAAACTTATATAAAGTTATTCTACCTGCTAATATATCACTCAATATAAAATGCCCAGATCTGGGGCACCTGGGTGGCTCAGTCGGTTAAGCATCTGACTTTGGCTCAGGTCATGATCTCATGGTTCCTGGATTCAAGCCCCACGTCAGGCTCTGTCCTGGAGCCTGTTTCAGATTCTGTATCTCCCTCTCTCTCTGACCCTTCCCTGCTCATACTCTCTCTCTCTCTCTCGCTCTCTCAGAAAGAAACTTAAAAAAATTCTTCTAATTAAAAAAAAAATAATAAAATGCCCAGATTTCACTACTGTATTCATCATTCTGCTAGAGGGTATGGGGTGAAAACTTCTTCTCCCCAGAGCCCATACACAAACTACTTTAGAGGTCTTTTCTGTCCTTTATTAATAGCATTTACTCCATGTCATTTTTCTTCAAAAAGGTAGTTTGTTAAGGTTTTACAGAACTATAAGGCTAAGCCAAATTTAGTTAAACAATCCCCTACTATGGATATTTATGTTGCTTCTAATTTTCACTATAAAAACAATGCTCTGCCAAACATCCTCATACAATAATCATTATATAAATCTCCGACTATGTCCTAAAGGAAAAAAATCCTAGAAGTGGAATTCCTTACTGAATTCTGGACATTTGAAGAATGCATATTCTTCAGACTCTTAATTCATGTTTCCAAACTTCCCTGAAAAAATGATTATACCAATTCACAACCTCAGCAGTAGAGAGTCCAGTTTACCACAATCTCATCATAATTTTTCTCTTTGCAAAGTAAACAAATAAAAAATAATAGTTTTTTTATTTTTTGTTAGATTATTGGTAAAGTTGAACATTTTCACATTCTTATTAGTCATTTACATTTCCTTTTATTAATGGCTCATAAACTTTACATATTTTTTTACTGAGGATCTCATATTTTTTATTTATAACAGGATATTTAATTGAAATGGAATTAATTTTATATTATATGAGAAAGAAATTTAACATTAATATATTTCCAAAGATAAATCAATTCCAAAGATAAACTGATTGTAACTGTTGAATAATTAATTTCCCCCCAGGACCTGAAATAGTATCAATATCATATCATGAATTTATATCCTAGGAATGTTTTACATTATTTTAAATTTGTTCTTCTACTTATCAGTGTCTCTTTTTTTCTTTGAAATAAGGATCTCGGGATTTTTCAGTTTTGTACATTTTGGACACAGTAAGATATGTATTTTTTTGCAATTTTTATGGAATAATCTTCCTTACTCATTCTAAGAAGCCTTTAAAATAATCTTATCCATTCTTTTAAATAAACAAACACTGTAACTTTTTGGAATTATATTAAAACTACAAATTAATTTGCAGAAAACTGACATTGTTACAGTTCAGGTTTTTCCTATGAATATAAGGTGGCTCCATTTATACAAAATATCTTTTATGTTACTTATTCATGTTTTGTGGTTTTCTTATGGATCTTCTGATTTCTTAAAATTTCTCTTAATTGCTAATGTGAATGACATCACCTTCTATCATTTTTCATAACTGGTAATGTTGAAAATATGGGAAAGGTAGTCCTTTTTCAATTTTTATTTGTGTCTTAACAACTGGTTAATATTAGTTATATGTTTTATTAATCAAAGATTATTTTTTCTTAAATAGTTTATTGTCAGGTTGGTTTCCATATAACACCCAGTGCTCATCCCCACAAGTGCCCTCCTCCATNTTCCTACCCCATGGTCCTCTGTTGAGTTCCTCCTGATCCACCTAACATGTAAATATATGGTATCTGTCCTTCTCTGCCTAGGCAGAGATTATCTTATCAGAAAATGTAATACTGCTATTCTGTTTCATTAGTTCTGCCTTTTGTCCTGCCTTATTTCATTACTTAAAATTTACAGGACAAAATTTTAATAATTGGGAACATGCCTGTCATGTTCCTGTGTTAAAGTAAATGCATCTAGTGTTTGATCCTTGGGTGTGTTAGTAAAGATCTGTTTGCTATACATTTGCAGAATAGTCTATTGTTCCATATTTGGCTCGTTCGTTCAAGAATCTCAGGACTGGAAATCTGCATCATCAGTAAGCAAAAGGAATAAACTATTTGTCCACATAGATGTTGTGGGAATTTTTCTTTTGCATTTAACTTCACTGTTTTACTAATATATGTAGCCTCTAGTTCAGTGGCTCTTAATTTCTGGCAGTACACTGGATTCATTGGAGAGCTTTTAAAGTTGCTTATTCCTGGGACCTCTGCCTGACCATTTTAATGAAAATCTCCAGGAGGAGGGGTTCAGACATCAGGGGTTTTTTGTTAGTTTGTTTGCTTGTTTTTTCAAAGCTCTTCAGATGATTTTAAATATGTAAGCTAGGGTTGCAATCCACTGACATTCATTTTCAGACTTAAGTGGGCATAAAAGACAGCCAGGGAATTTGTTAAAAATGCAGATTCCCAAGAACCAGCACCCTCCCCTTGCAGAGATTCTGATTCGACATGTCTTGGATGAAGGTCTATTATCTGTATTTTTAACAAGTACAATACTACAAGAAACACTGTGTTGATGATTACCTTTCTAGGGTAGATACTAGACTGAAAATTAATTTGATTCTACCTCTTACCTAAAGGAAAATGTATTCGTGAAAAATCTGAAATAGTGGATTACAATCCTAGCTACTTCTTAGACTCACAGAACATGGGGAAGAAAATTCTGCCTCTTGAGCCCTCACTTCCATTTTCATTTAATATAAAAAACTCCAGTTCCCAAAGTTCCTCTCTTTGATACAACTTTGCTGGTTAGTCCCTCTCTTTGATACCACCCCCTCCTCTAACTTTGATCTCCTCCCTCGGTCTGATCCAAGGACTAAACCATATAATAAAATTTGGATTTGTATGCTCTCAGCAGATGGAAAAAGAGGCACTAATCAGGGAAAATAAACCATTCTTAGTCCTTGAGAAAGTAGTTTTGCTATGGGTTTTCCAACTGATACAATCTTTCTCATCATGTGTCTCTCCTAACCTTACTTCCAGGTTATAGGTGTGCCATCTGATCTTCCAACAGTAAAATCACCAGCTCCACTTGATTCAGATATAGATATAGATATAGATATAGATATAGATATAGATATAGATATAGATATAGATATATACCTTCCCATAATTAATGCAAATCCATCTCCAATGCCATCACAGGACATTTAGGCTTTTTTCAATATTGCCTTAGAAGGCATAGATATTTTAGCCGGATGCCCCAGGCCAAGTCACTAATTTTTGCCCAACACTATCTTAAGAGGAAATTACAATTCGTGTTTGTAACAAATAATTATTGAGGGCTACTCTGTGCCAGATACTACGCTGTTTCATCATGAAAGTTATTTCTCACCAACAAGTTCTGCATTTTTCCTGATGGGTAAACTGGAAAGCCAGGACTCACGCCAAGGTCTTTGTATTTCAGTACCACTGTCACATCCTCTATAGCTTAGGGCCCGGTATATGAATAGGCCAGGGTCCCTCATCCTGTTGTTCAACTGCACATGGAAAATCTTACCTGCCTGCTGCGCTAAATGGAGCGAGGAGGAAACCTATCTGAGCAATTCAGACAAAGTGGAATTTGTTTTGCTGCAAATGATTCAAATCATTAAATTCAACAAATACCCACTAAGCCTCTATTATGTGTAAGGCTCCGCAACCCTTTGCAACTGCCAACTATAAATTAGATTTGGTTTATGTGAAATCCTGCCCTCTTACTGCTAGGCTGTAATGCCATATTTTCATTTTTTCTCCACTTACTCCATCTTTGAAAAAAGAAATATACATTTCTAACCCGTGTCAAGAGCAGACATCCTTGATGAACCAACTGCTATTTCAGGAATTAAAAAAATAGAGCAATGTGTTGATTTCATGAAGCAGCTGAAAGTTCCACAGTGATGATTCTTCATTGCCTCTTTCATGCTTTTCTAAACTTCCGCAAGCTTGCTTTGTCTGGTTCCTCTAAGTCCTCTGCTACCTGGAAATGGTGATTTCTTACTAGCTTGCAGTAGTAGTAGCCATAACCCCATGTGTTCAACCTCAGTGCTCTCCACTCCCAACTGGAGTTAAAGATTCACACATTCAGAGAAGGGCCTATGAGGTCAGTACAAGGTCTCCTGGGTCTCGGTATTCTTCCTACCAGAAGAAAGCCACAAAAACAGCTTCATGAGAAGTGCCCTCCTACTGGTGCTAGTCAGTGCTTTCCTCCCAGTGTGGTGATAAGATTAGGATTTAATCAGACCTGATCCAAATTCCCCTCTTGATCTCCTTTTGAATATGCTTCATTGGGACCTTAGTTTTGCTACCTCACATGCAGAAGACAACAGTAGCATAAGACAGACTCATATCTAAAGATTGGATTCTGTGATCATTTAAAATCTAAAGGTTATTTATTCACTTATTCTTTAGTTTGAAATTTACTTTGGAAATCAAAAGTGCAACAAATGCTTTCCAACTCTCAGGAGTCTGAGGCATCAATGGAGCCTCAAGGAAAGATAATTTATTCTGTGTCTTCTCACATGCCCTGTGGAGGCTGTAAATAATGAGAGCTTGAACCTTGGCCATCTCCCATATCCCTGAGATCAAGCAGCCAGACCCAGAAAAGGTGCCAAGGGCAGTGTATTGGCACCTGGATCTCAGCTCACTTTATCCAGGAATCAGGAGCCTCAGACATGAAATTTCACTCAGAGAAGTCAATTGTCAGGGAAGAAAATAGAAACCTTTGACTCTATTCATTTATTTATTCTATAACTAGTTCTTGAATGACTACCCTCTGCCTCACTCTAATGGTAAGTCAGACTGCCTATGTAAACACGGATAGAAAGGTCAAGGTACCAACCAAGCCCACCAAAAGGTTTCCCATCATAGTGAGTAGTAACTGAAAACAAGGCCATCTATGTCAGGAGGTATACGAATTGAACCTAAAAACAGGATTTAAGGAATTTGAGGCAAGTAAGATCTCATTAAGCTAGCAGATCATAAAAACTCTTCCTAGTGAATAGAGTTTGATCTGGTAGAGAAGGATGGATGAGAGAGCTGAATGCATAGAAAAGAGAGCCTTTGAAACGTTACTTTGTCCAGAAATACAGCACCCAGAGTCAACCATCTGCTACAAACATCTAAACAGTCTGATTATAATTCATTTAAGTTCTTTTTTTTTTTAATGTTTCATTTATTTCTAAGAGAGAGAGAGAGCGCCTGAGCAGAGGAGGGTCAGAGAGAGAGGGAGACACACAATCCAAAGCAGGCTCCAGGCTCTGAGCTGGCTGTCAGCACAGAGGCCGACACGGGGCTCGAACCCAGAACCGTGAGATCATGACCTGAGCCGAAGTCGGATGCTTAACCAACTCAGCCGCCCAGGTGCCCCTTAACTTCTTGATTTAACATGAAGAGTCAGGAAAGTAAATTTCAAACTAAAGAATAAGTGAATAAATAACCTTTAGATTTTAAATGATCACAGAATCCAATCTTAGTTTTAAAAGCATTTACCAAACCTAGAAAGCATGAATATCAGATTTATCAATACAATGGAATATTATTTACCCATAAAAAAGAAATGAATTACTGATATATGCTATAACACAGATGCATCTCAAAAGCATTATGCTAAATGAAAGGAGTTAGTCACAAAAGACAACATACTGTATAATACGAAGTGTCCAGAATAAGCAAATCCATACAGGCAGACAATAAATTAGCGGTGGACAGAAGCTTGAGAGGGTGGGCAAATAATGGGGAGTGATTGCTAATAGGTATTTTTTTTTTTTAAAGAGAGGTGAAAAAAGTGTTCTAAAATTAGAGGTCAGTGACGGTTGCAACACTCTGTGAACATACTAAAAATCATTAAAATGTGCACTTTAAGTCGGAACATTGTTTGATATGCAAATTATATCTCAAAGCTGTTAATAACAACAAAAATCCTATAGGAGAGGGGTAAATGAAGTGACTTACAAAGTCATTGTTGAAGATAAAGGTCAAAATATTGATTAACCCTAGGCTTCAAATTATGTATCTGTGTTAAAATTTCTATAATAATCACTACAAGAAGAAAAATAAGTGTAGAATTACTAAAATAAAATGTAATGAGAAAACACAAAATTACAAGTAAAAAGGGAGAAAAAATATAGAACTCACAAAAAATAGAAAAATAAGATGTTATAATTACAAAATACAAGATATATAGTACATATATGAATATATACACAGAAATATGTATATCAATAATTATGAAAAATATTGATGCATGAACTGTAATAGTCAAATGATAAACATTAAAGATGATAAAAATAAATCCAGGTCTATGTTGTTTATGAGACACAATTGAGGCAGAAGATATAAAAAGAATGACAGGAAAAAATTGGAAGATATACTAGGTAAATAATAAACAAAGAAAGCTATATATGTCAATATCAGATGAAATTGACTTCTTGGGAAAACCATAGCTAGAAAAAGGAGGGTCATTACATAATGTTAAATGGTTCAATTTATCAAAAACTTGTAATCATTCTTAATGTGCACGTACCTAATAACATATCCTGAAAATATTTAAAGAAATATTTTTATAGCTATAGAGAAAATGAGACAAACCACCATGTTAATTAAAGATTTAAAAAAAAAAAAAAAAAACATAGCTATCTTGGTAACTGTTAGCCCTAGCAGAAGAAAAACCATTAAGAATACTGATTAAAATCATATTATTAACTGTATAATATAATTGGGATTTATAGAACATTCCACCCAACAATGAAAGACAAGAAAAGACTTTTCAACCAACATTGACAATATGTTCGGCCATAAAGTAATTCTTAACAAATTTTTTTTTTTACAAATAGTTAATTGTCAAGTTGGTTTCCATATGACACCCAGTGCTCATCTCCACAAGTGCCCCCCTCCATGCCTATCTCCCAATCCCCCCCNGTATTTCCCTGATGAGGAGGGATGCTGAGCATCGTTTCATGTGTCTGTTGGCCATCAAAATGTCTCTTTGAAGAAGTGTCTGTTATATCTTCTGCCCATTTCTTTACTTGGTTGTTTGTTTTTCAGGTGTGGAGTTTGGTGAGTTCCTTAGATTTTGGATAATAACCCTTTGTCTGATATGCCATTTGTAACTATCTTTTCCCATTCCGTTGGTTGCCTATTAGTTTTCTGGGTTGTTTCCTTTGCTGTGCAGAAGGTTTTAATCTTGATGCGGTCCCAATCATTTATTTTTCCTCTTAATTCCCTTGCTTTTAGGGATGTNGTTTTTAATTTCCTCTCTAATTGCCTGATTGGCCCATTCACTCTCTAGAAGGGTGTTCTTTAACCTCCATGTTTTTGGAGGTTTTCCAGACTTCTTCCTGTGATTGATTTCAAGTTTCAAAGCATTATGATCTGACAGTTTGCATGGTATGATCTCAAGTCTTTGGTATTTATTGAGGGCTGCTTGATGTCCCAGTATGTGATCTATCTTGGAGAATGTGCCATGCGCACTTGAGAAGAAAATAAATTCCCTGGCCTCAGGATGTCAAGTTCTAAATATATCCGTCAGATCCGTCTGGTCCAATGTGTCTTTCAAGTCCATTATTTCTTTAGTGATTTCCTGTCTGGTTGACCTATCCATTGCTGTAGGCAGAGTATTAAAATCCCCTGCTATTAGCACATTCTTATCTATAAGCTTGTTTCTGTTCGTGATTGTTTTAAATATTTAGGTGTTCCCATATTCAGTACATAGGCATTTATGATTGTTATTCTTCCTGATGGATAGACCCTGTAATTATTATGTAATGCCCTTCTTCATCTCTTGTTATTGTCTTTAAAGTCCAGTTTTTCTCATATAAGTATAGCTACTCCAGCTTTCTTTTGATTTCCAGTAGCATGATATATTTTTCTCCTTATTTTTAATCTGNCATGATATGCGGTGCTGAAGATCGATTCAAATTACATCTGAGGGGAGTCCTCTGAGCGTCTTGTATTTCAACGTTTACATCTTTCCCCGGGTTGGGGAAGTTCTCTGCTATAATTTGTTCCAGGAATCCTTCAGCACCTTTCCCTTATCCTTCCTCTTCTGATTCCTATGATACGGATATTGTTGCATTTGACCATATCGCTGAGCTCTCGAACTCTTCTTTCCTGTTCCTGGATCAGTTTGTCTTTTTCTGTTTCCTCTTTTTCTATAATGGTGTCTTCTAAATCACTTATTCTCCTTTCTGCCTCTTCAATCCGTGCATTGGAGGTCTCTAATTTATTATGTATCTCATTTATCTCATTTTTTAATTCATCATGCCTATTTTTATTCTCCATGTTGTTTGTAGCCATAGCTTCTTTGATGTTCTCTATGCGTTTTTCAAGTCCAGCTATTAATTTTATGATTATTGTTCTAATATCTTGTTCAGTTATGCTGCTTATATCTGTTTTGAGCAGGTCATTAGCTGTCAATTCGTCTTGGAATTTCTTTGGAGGAGAGCTCTTTCTTTTCGTCACTTTAGTTAGCTTTCTGTCTCTTGTTAAAGACTTGTTATGCTCTCTGCACCTGTGAGCGCTGCTGTACCCAAGCAAACTCTTTGACCGTCCAGGGCCTATCCTTTCAGAGAGTGTTTTTTGAATGGTATCTTTTGGTCTCTCTTGTTTAGACCTTGGTTATTTTATTTTCCTACTCGTAGTGATATTTGGGACTCTCCACCATGTGTATTTTGGCTTGTTTCTTGAGGTAGCCCTGGAGAAGAAAACAGACCGACAAACACACAGGGAACAGAGGCACACAAATGCACAGACAAATCCAACAAACACGCAAACCGAGAGGGAAAACGAAAAAGTTAAGTGAAAAGACTGAGGAGGGAAGGCGAATAATAGAAAATTAAAAAATACATTAAAAGGTCAAAAACAAGAAAAGGAAAAAAGAAGACAACCGATGGACAAAGAACAGTTTAAAGCATATAACCGGATTTTCCAGCTACAATAGCCACGTGTATGCAGTGCTAGTTGAAGAACATAGAGAAAGAGAGACAGGGCAGGGATGAGGCAAAATTGGAAAGAGAATGAACAGGTAGAAGGGATAAGAAGATTTTTTCAAAGAGCTAAAGGGTGGAATATGGTTGGATAGGTGAGAGAAGGACGCTGGTGTTTTCCAGAGAAACTATATAGTCTAATTACTCCTGAGAGAAAGAGATGAAAAGGTTGGTAGGTGTAGAATTTACATCTACAGAACAGACTAAATGTGACTGTTTAAGCAAGCCAGTGACCAGAGTTAATCAGGTTAGTGTTCTGGGGGGCGGGGGAGGAGAAAAAAAAACGGGTGAGGGCAGCTCTCAAGCAGGGATGGGCGTGGTGTGATCCGATGCATCAGGCGGGAGTTCTGCCTTGGGGGTTGTGGAGAGGAGAGTGGCAGCGCTCCAGTCCCTTCTTCAACCAAGCGCTGAACCTCGCTTTTTTGGGTGTGTAAACTCCCCATGCCATGGGCACAGCCAAAGTTGGTTGTGCTCTTTAACCCAGGCCAGGCCTAGTTTCCAAATCCCAGTCTGCACGCCCAACTGAAATTGCCTTAGACACAACCTCACAGGTGATCCCCTGGGGGCAATTCCAAGCCTCGTGCCTAGCCCTGGGGATGGATCCAGAATCGCTGCTCCCTTCTCTTCCCAGTCGAGTTGGTGAGCATGGGCGGGGGTCTGCCCGCGGGGCACGCTGGGCCCACTGGAGACAGGGAAACCAGGTCCCTCTGTCTCGTCACCCAAAACACGAACTCGCAGGCAAATCTCCCAGTTTTTAAGCTCTTCACCTTCCCTCTAGAGTTCCAGCCAGCCAGGAGTGCGGCAACCAGGTGCGCGCGCGCAGTTCCTCCAGGGGTCTGGCCAGCCAGGAGCACAATGGCGCGGTAGGTGCGCAGCTCCTCTAAGGGTCCAGCCAGCCAGGAGCACAAAGAAGTGGTCTGCGCACGTAGCCCCCCCCCAGGACGAGTTGGTGCCCGGGGACCTGGCGCGCAGGGATTTGGCGCGCATGGTCCTTCTGTGCCTGGAACGGAGGTTTCCCAGCGACAGGGACTGTGTCTTGAGTGGTTTCAGACTCCCTCTTTCCCCCCTCTCACTCCCTGCAGAGGGAGATCGCCCCCATCTCTGGAGTCTCCGATCCCGGCCTGATTTTATCTTCCCCAGTTCACACTAATGTTAGAAGGCTTTCTCAGTGGATTCTGCGTCCTTTTTCTCCCAATCTCTTGTGTTCTGTAAGGTTTCCTATGGCTTTAGATTTTTCCGTGTGAGATACGGGGGCGAGTGCAATGTACGGAGCTCCCTACTTCTCCGCCATCTTGCCCCCTCTCCCAAGTCTTAACAAATTTTTAAGGGATTTGGTATCGCACTAAGATCTTTGAGCACAAAACAATTAGGTAAGAAACAGCAGCTAAAAGAGAACTATGAAAAACTTCAGAAGCTTGTAAATTTAAAAACATGCTCCTAAATCACTCATAAAGGAATTATATTATTAATTAGAAAACATCTACAGCCAAACAATAATGCTATGTAACAATTTCCTGTATAGTGAAATGCAATTAACACAGTACTGATAGTAAAAGGTATAACCTCAAATGATTATATGAGAAAAAGAAAAAAGGCTGAAAATTATTGAGCTAAGCATCTGTTTTAGAAAGTTAAAAAAAGAAAGAGAAAACAGCAAATTAAACCCAAAGAAAGATGAAGGGAGAAATAATAAAGATAAGACTAGAAGTTAATAAAATATAAAACCAACATACAATACAGAGGATTAAAACAAAAGCCAAAAGTTGGTTCTTTGCAAAGAGTAATGAAATTAACAAACCTCTAGCAAGATTGATCAAGATAAAAGGTAGAGAACATATGAATAAACAATATTAGGAAAGAAAAGGAGGAATTAATTACAGATGCCATAAACATTAATAAGATAAGAAGAGATTATGAAAAGCTTTGTGTTAATGAATAAGAAATTTTAGATGAAAATTAACTTGAACTCACCAAAATTAGCAAACATTTTAAAGTGAACAGAAGAGAGCATCCCCAACAGAATACAATGTGAGAGAAGAGCTAAAGATAGAAATAGCAATGGCTTTGTGGGATACACTCACTGATGGATCCCAGAAACATTTACTGAAAAGAAGTCTGTGCTGCACTTTAGCCTAGCTAGTGTAAGGAAGACCAACTGTTGGGAATGATTACTGCTGAAGAGTATAGAGAATATTATCCCTAAAGACTTTCCAGCATAGTGGGAGGTTTAAGGCATGTGCATAATTGTGTAATGCAAGGAAATTAAAGTTCTCTGGTGGTTCACTGAAGAAACTGGTGAAGATGGGGCTTAGTTTTATGATGGAATGCATCAGAATGAGGCTGAAGAACTGGAGAAGGTTGGAGGACCCTGCATGTGAAAGTGAAGAATGTGAACTTTAATCTGGACTTAATCTGGGCAAGCAGAAAACACTGAAGTTTTTGAACAGAGGGAAATGATTACCAGGATTTAAGATTTATGAAGCTAATATAGATATACATGTATGATGAATGGAATCTGGGGATGTTGAAAGATGAGACATGGCAGCAATATTGGAGGGTATTGCAGTAGTCAAAATAAACTATGGTACAGTCTTAAATTAGGGGGTAGGGGCAGACACAGAGAAGAAGAATATTATAGAGAAGTATCAACAGTCTTACTGATTAGATATTAGACACCCTAGGTAGAGGGAAGACATCAGGGTACTCAGAATATTTCGCTTGAGCAAATAGGAATTAAATAAATTAACAACTTTCATTCAGTAATTTGTGTTGAAGGAATGGTTGTGAATTTAATGAAATCTCTAATGAATTCTAATTTTTTAAATTTAGGTAGCATGTGACCTACGGGAGAACACAAAGGCTCGCTCAGATGCAAAGATGTGGTAAAAATGTCACTGGATCTTGGCTAAGAAACCTCCAAAAGGGGCTTACCTGGGTGGCTCAGTCAGTTAAGCTTCCGACTTTGGCTCATATCATGATCTCAAGGTTCGTGGTTCAAGCCCCGCGTCAGGCTCTGTGCTGACAGCTAGCTCGGAGCCTGGAGCCTGTCTTTGTATTCTGTGTCTCCCTCTCTCTCTGACCCTCCCCTGCTCATACTGTCTCTCTCTCTCTCTCTCAAAAATAAATACTAAAAAATTTAAATATTAAAAAATCTTCAAAAGGGCTGCCAAGCAACCAAAAAACAGTATGAAGGGTATACTCAAGTTCAAAAATATGTGAGAATGAGTAGGACTCTTAAATGTCTCCTTTAAATCCTCACTAGTCTACTGCACAGAATAGGGGAACCACAGAGTCAGAGATGCAGAATTAGGTAGCCATTGTCTTGAATGCTGTTTTAAGTTGGAAATGTTGGGTGTGGAGGAGCTTCAGCAAGCAAGGGTCCACACTATTACCATATAAAGACTTTGTGCTGTGTATTCACTGCCTCATTGGGCTTATTCCAGATGTCAGTGAAACAGGCCCTGCTGTGGACTATAACAGCAGAACAAGAAGAAATGGCCTGATAAGAAAGTAACCCAGGAAGAAGCTTTGAGCGTGTGAGTTCAGCCTTCTTGTTTTTCAGATTTGGAGACTGAGGTCCCAAAAGAGAACCTCTCACCCAAAGCCTGTAATTTTAGAGTGACTGATAAACAGGCCATCCAGGTGGGCTCTCTCCTATATCACATGCTGCCTCCAGTGAGGTAAAGATTCCTCTTGGAGCTTCATGAAAGTATATGGAACCTGGAAGACAGTACTCTGTGATGTAACCTTTTTAACTAGGCTGGGGATGATGCTGATACCTTTCCTTAGATCCCAGGATGGACTTCATTTTTACAGTTCTGAGGCTCAGAGTCAGTCATGAGCTCTACCTTGTGATAGAATGGCCTAGTCAGCACAGCAGCATATCCTTTAAGTGAAAAGCAAGGCAAGAGTTACTAAAAGGCTCTCAAGGTTTCCCAGAGAAACCATCAATACCCACCTTCTGTGATATGCAAATGACTCTTAGCAGAGTAACCCACTGCAAACTACAAGAACTTTATGGACGGGTACTGTGTCTCTACCTGCCTGACAGAGAATAGGTAAGCAGTAGATGTTAAATTAGCTTAATTATTAATTGATACTTTCTGGGAACAAAGCATTCCAGATAAGTGTACCATCATAAAGTAAAATCGTACCTCTATTTTGTAACTATTTTGAATGGAAAACTTTCCATAATGCATGACACTCTTATTTCTGTCTCTAAGATAATCCAACTTTTCCTTAATGATTTATGTTCACCAAATTGTATTTTATATAATTATGTACATTAATATATTTTAAAATATCATGATATAATATAGGAAGAAGATTGAAAGGTTTCAAACTGTTTATGTAATAAATAGCCCCAAACTGCTGCTTTGTTCGTTTGATGGTTCGTGTCTTTCTTGTGCAAACTGGCTTTCAGCTGTCCCTTCTTGGTGCTCTTTTCTTTCCTCACCCAAGCATCCCAGGCACCCCAATCTCAGGGACTAGAACATCTCTATTGCATTTTGCAAGAGGTAGTACAGCTGTCCAAAAGGTACAATGGACAATTTGTAGGAGCCAGAGTAGGGTTACTCCCAACACAGGCAGTTGTGCCTCTGGGCCAGAGCAGCCCTCCCCAAGGCAGGAGGCCAACCACACACAGTGGTGAAGTTGAACTTAGCTCAAGAGATAGATGATCTTCCCTTGAAGAACACAAACCATGTTTTTGTGGTTTGTTTATTTTGGGGGGTTTTGATTGTGTTGTGTTTTGTCTTGTTTCTTCAAGTTACCAGACTGAACTGTTTTCTCACACTGAGAGACATAGACCAGGCAAACATTTTGTTTTCCAGTGCAGTCAGTATTCTCCTTTTAGATACTGTCATATTAGCACTGCTATACTGTGGCTTGATACCATGGCTATAGATCAATATTTTAGATACCTTGATCAAACCAAACACAATTTTTAAAAACAAGCAGGAAGCTACCGGTAGCCTGGATAGGAAATACCTAAGATTAGCTTCATTGTTCCTACACAGGAAAAAAAAAATATATGTATATACATAAAATAAGTGAAAACATAACTTTTCTTCATCAATTTTCTATAGGTATTTATTAAGTTCATACTATGCACCAGCTGCAGCACTATCTAAAAAGATGGCACCATTTAAGAGGGCCTGAAATGATGTCTCAGAGTTCATCACTGGAGTGTTGTGCTTCCAGGTACCATAGGCTGAAGGAACTGGATGTAGTTTTTAAAAATCTATTTGGTATGAATTATGCCAAATCTTCTTCCTTTCCTGTTCCACATTCAAGTGGCACAAGGAAGGGAATTCTCCCCCCTGAGGTTAAAGAATTAACTGAGCAGTGGGCTATGAAGAGACCACTGTGGAAAATGCAGAAGGAATGGACAATGGAGCAAGCAACCAGCAGCCACAGGGACCCAGGGCAGTATGGAAATACTCAGAAAGAGGCAGGCATTTGAATATAAGGGAAGCATGTGCCTGAGGAGCTCAGAGATAGGCAGTAAGAAGACAAACTATCCTTTTGCTTAGTTTGAACCCCCTTTATAGAGAATTAACTGCTGTGATTTATTTTCCAGTTTGATCACATTCACCTTTGCATTTCAGAAAGCAGGGTAAGGAAAATGTAGAGTATATAACTGTCACTCTAGAAGCAATAAGCTCCCTGTAGGCAGGGACAATGTCATGTTCATTCCTATATCCTCTAAACACCTAACATAGGGTCTTCTTTACAATGAGTAGGTGTTTTCTGTTTTTTCCCAATTATATTTATATGCATACATATAAACAGTATTTCAAAATATGTACACTTTATAATTTCCAGAGCACTTCCTACCCAATAGCTCATTTGACTCTTTTTTAAAACATATTTATTTATTGAGGGAGAGAGAGAGAGAGAGAGAGAGCAGGGAAGGGACAGAGAAAGGCAGACACAGAGGATCCCAAGCAGGCTCCAGGCTCTGAGCTAATGTGGCCTCTGATGTGGGGCTCAAACTCATGAGCCATGAGTTCATGACCTCAGCCAAAGTCAGGCGCTAAACCAACTGAGCCACCCAGGTGCCCCAGCTCATTTGATTCTTACAACATTACCAAGATAACTCATTTTGTGAACCAGCTGGACTTGGCAGCATGCCACCCAAATGGAACTTTATTTTGTCTCATTACTGCCCCTTTAAACCTAATCTGAAAAATCAGTCTTCTCTGTCACTGGATAAAATCTGAGTTTCTGTAGCTTTACTGGTCACTTCCAAATTTTTAAAGCCACACTCCAGTCCAATATTAGTGTTTCAAACCCTTAGGAATGTTAAGTTTCTCCCCTCTCCAAGCTCAGGTCTATTACCAGGCCAAAAAACCTACATCAGGAAGTTGGAGGAGCATAAACAATTCGGATTCACCTCCCCCCCAGCCAAATGACCACAGCATCAGAGTGAGCTAAAGGTGAGGGGAAAGTGATAAGAAGGACCACAAAATGTCTCTCTTGCCAAGCAAAGGTGCAGTCTGGTGTTAGTATTCCTGGGTATGGCAGGTGTCCAAATGTTGACTTAATACTTGCTCATTCAAGTGCTTTTGCTGATGTCTGTAGGTTCCCCTCCCTTGCGTGCTCTGAATGCAGCTCTCTGCTGCCATCCCAAGCTAGTCTCATGATCCTCCACAGCTCCTACAGCTAACAGTGCACTCAGGCTTTTTCTGAAGAGCTCATCTCACATCCCAGCAAGATGCCCTCATGACCAAGGTTCTTTTTTTTTTTTTTTTTTTTTTTTNATGGCTGATGCTAGGACTTCCAGCACTATGTTAAACAACAGTGGTGAGAGTGGGCATCCCTATGACCAGGGTTCTTTGACAAGATGACTCATGGTCTCCTCTCTCCCACAGGAAATAAGCCCCACTGTCCCTCTGTGGCAGCTTGATCCACTGTGGTCCTGTCTCTGCTCTGCCACGACAGGGACTCTAGCCATCCTCTCTCTTAAGCTTTCTCAGGGTGAGCCATATTCCAGCACTCCTCTCTCCATAAGTTCAGAAGACACAGATCAAGCTTTCTGGATCACTCTCTGAAGCCCTGCCTAATTGACTGACAGGAGGAGAAGAGAAGGGAGTAGGACACAGACAGCACACTAACTCTTTCTCCAAAGAACTCTTCACTCTCCATTCCCTCCTAATTCTTTCCTGCACTTCCTGTTATGTAAAATTGAGGGAGGTGATAGCCAAAAGGTACCAGCTCACCCTGGAGTCGCTAAGCATGGTCTCTTTCCTTCCTCTCTTTATGGTTGGAGGACATAATACCAAAATCCACTAAACAGTAAAAGTCCTATTTATTAACCTATTACAAAAGGCGAGCCTTTAAAGATAAACAGAGTAGATGTTAATTTTCTTCCATTTAACAGGCGAGGGAGCTAGGCCCCTGCCGTAGGTCACATGGCCAGTGACTGATGGCTGATGGGAGTGGGGGAAAGAGGAGGGGTGATTCACATGGAGGAGGAGGCGCTTATTGGGATGAGCACTGGGTGTCATATGGAAACCAACTTGACAATAAACTATTTAAGAATAAATTAATTAATTAATTAATTAATTAAAGACTCAAACTGAAGCTGGTCTCAAGCACCACATTCTTTCTGCAGCTCTTTGTTCTCTCAGCTTCCTAGTCAAGTACAAACCAGGCGACCTTGTCTAGTGATACCCTGCCTAGCCCTGAAACCGGGCTCAGCTGGAAGTCCACAGGCAAATGCTTACAGGCTGAGTCTCCTGCTACTAGCAAACTACCACAGGTAGTGCTAATAGTAAAAAAAAAAAAAAAAAAAAAAGCTACACAGCACTTCCTAAACATTAGTCTAAGCATTTAACATACATTAAATGCATATATTAATGCACACAATCCCTGCAACTACCCCACTAGGTAGACACCAGATAGTGATAGGTAGACACTACCTCCCATTTTACAGATAAAGAAGTAGAGACACTGGGAGGTTAAATAGATTGTCCAAAGTCATTCTGGCCACAATTTCTGATGCAGCTTTCACTAAGAATCATTTAGGGAACTTGTTAAAACACAGACTCTAAGTCCTTTCATTTAGTTACCGACTATATATCTGGCTTGGAATCTGGAACCTGCATTTTAGTACAGTCCTCAGGTGATTCAGATGAAGGTCTGTTGGCAGAAGCCTGGTGGTCATTTCTTAGGGGCTAAACTTAGAATTGTGAGACTATGGTAACTAGCCCAAGGATGCAGCCCTCTAGGGTAATGTGCCAAGGACAGTCAGTATGAAAGGGCAGCTGGAAATTTCCTCCATTTGCTCTCTCCCTCTACTTTCAAAGTAGTACTGTTTGTTGAATAAGTGAAATGTTTGTTGAATAAATGAACCTGTTCCCAGGATCCTGAAGGCTGAGAAAAGAAGTTTACTTTTAATATAGTTCAAAAACACATAATCTAAAAAATAGCTCACACTATTGAACAACTTTAGCAAATCTTCTGCAGTACCTGCCAAGGTCATAGTTTTGATCTCACCTTCAATTATTGATAGACAGCCTGATAATTTAAGAAGAGAGAAACAGACTTTTTTCAAACTTTGGAAAAGGAAAGTCCTTTTAATAACAGATTCCATCATGATTACATAGCTCTTATCAAAAAATCCCTTGAAAGCCGAATTCCAGAAGGCAACTATTAAAAATGCCATTGAAAAACTTGAAATTATCTATTTACACTGCTTAGAACAGACCTAGGAGGGATTATACATTTGATGCAGAACAAAAACTAAAGATTGTTCTTATGGCCATACTAGACAAAAATTGTTGAACTACCTTTGCCCCCACAACTAAATCTCCTTTCAAGTTTAACCAGAAAATGCTCAACCAAGCATGAAAATGCAGGAGCCAGTTTTGATTAAGGTAGTCAATGTACCATTAATGACACAACCAGTCAAAGTTTGCAATAAGAGTTACTCAAATCCTATTACAGAAGTAAAGAAGGCTCAAGCCCAGGATCAGGATTCCTTCAATGAGTAGAGCTTGAACAAAGAATAGGGAAGACATGTAACAAATCAGGAGACCACAGACATTAGACATGTAGTTAACTCCTTTTATGAAGTTCCAGTCATGAAAGTTGTAAGACTCTTGAAGGCCTAGGTTCAGGGCCAGTACTCCAATGCAAGACTCAAGAGTTTGAGCAGGAGAATCCAAGTCGCCTAAATTCACAATTACTTACTCATCACATGGGGACCAAAGATACCACCAGACCTTACTTAATAGGTCAATAAGATTCAACTGTTTCTCAGCTCTGGTCATATCACCCTCAAACATGACCCAAAGTACGTAACTTTGAACTAACTGTTTCTTCAACTTCTTTGGCTCACTCTGCAATAAAATGTTTTAAGGAACTCTTCCAAATGTAAGACCAATTGTGCACATAATGGAAAATAAAGGCCTATGCTCATCCATCTCTCCACCCTCTACCTATTCCTTAACTGACTATTGGATTTCACATGTCTTCACCAGTACTTTTGACTACATGATGGGTGAATATATTTCTAGGCTTTCAAACTGACCTTGGGGAAGTTACTGTCTCACTGGAACACACAAAAGACATGACAGAAAAAGTGAAAGCTAAGCAAAGAAATGACCTTGTTGCTTTATCTTCTCTACTTGGTCTGTCACTCAACCAATGAAAGAGAGAAAAGGGGCCCCAACAGGAGCCATTAGTCAGAGTCATGCTAGTTCTACCTGGTACCTTTAACTCCTAGATGATCAAAAATCGATGAATGATTTGTCTAATACCTTTATCAAGAATTGAGATTAAGCTACAAATCAGGAATTATTACAGTCTCTTGTTTCCCACTATTACATAAACTATTTTAATATTTTGTTCAGAAGAACCACTTAAGGTAAATATGAATATGGATTTTTTTAAGGACTAATGACCTGAATATTTTACACTGTACTGTCAGGAAAAAAAAAATTGCCTTTGGAGCACTAAAACAAAGGAGTCAGTTCTGGAATTCCTCCCCTATTGGATCAACAGCTCAGTGAAACAAAACTATATAAATATATACACAGTAATATTTTCTTTCCACTGAAATATATATTTATCATATATGTATTCATCAGCTTTCACGCCTGTTGTCAGACGTGGAAAATTAGCTTTTGCATTTACTAACTCCTCCATGGGAAAGAGTTCCCTCATGAGTTTAACAAAAGGGAGGTTTATTGTTTATAAGATTGAAAAGTAAAGGTTGCAATGGCTTTAAGATCTGGTGATTGGTAATCAGTTTTTATAAATGACCATGAATCACTTTTGGCTGGCCAGGCTTTGTCTGGAATATGAGATGGCTGTTCTGTCTTACAAGTGAGGAATTATTAATGTACCCTCCCTGGAGGGTTTCAATTTCACCCATACAAACAGCTGTATATCTACCAAGTATATGTTCGGTGTGCCTATCTATGAAATTTAAAATTATATGCTTTGTGTAAAACAGAATATATAATAGACTCTGAAATTGAATAAAACTTATTGGACTCATTTTTTATCCTTTGTGACATTTTTCTCTTAAGAAGAGTTCAGACAAAAGGCACTGCCACCAAGGAGCCAGGAATGCAAAGTCCTGTCCAATTTAAATAATCACTCCTTTCTGTCATGTTTTACAAAGAGATGTATTCAAACATGCTCTTTGAGCATTTCTATATTCTGTTCTTAGTTTTCACAAATAGGAGCAGGCAAAGATCCTCCCCTACACCATTTGTATGTTTTTGTTACTTGAAAAAATATAATCTTAGCAATTGTCTCATTATAAAAATGAGAGAGCTTTCTTCTATGATAAATAGGACAGAAGCCTGGTGCTTGAGACTGTAATTTAGTTCAGAAATTCACATTCTTCCTCTTCTCAAAAAACAAGGTAAGTAAAGTCCAAAGTAGTAAGGAGCTCATGGAAAATATGATCATATTACTTGTCTTTTAAAACCCTTTGCTGATTACCCACATCCATATGGCCCAGACACCCTAGCTTGGCTTACAAAGCCTTTACACTATTTACATACACCTTGACGGCTTCTCCAATTTCATCTCCCAATTTGTCTTTGCCAACTCCTTCTCCTGTTCTCCACCCATCTGAACCCCTTTCAATTCTGGTAATAGAGCATTCTCCTCCCTCTCTCACTAGACGCCATGTTATTGGATCTAAGACTACATAAAAACGTGAAGAGTGGTGCTGGCTAAAGCCATGCATGTGGGAAGGACACACCAACACAAATTATATGTATCTATTCCAAGTAAAAGCCTCCCAGGATAAAAATAAGGCCCAATGTCATCATATTGCCATTAAATGGCCACTTGACATTTTCAAGGAATGGAACTAATTTGCATACTCAGTATTGGTCTCTGCTACTGGCAAGCTGGAGAACTGGTAGTGACTAACTCAAGAAAAATCAATCTTGGCAAGTCAGAACTCATGCTGTTAAACCCATGTGTAGCCTCTATCTATGCCACATTGGCTATTCTGTTCATATGTCCATCATGCCAACACTGAGGTGGCTAATGACAGAGGTTGGCTGACATCAACTGGCTGAGTAATTTTGTCCACTTGATTGTTGAGTGTCTCTTCTTTGGTGGATGTTCTCTGGTGGGCATTAATGTGCACTATAAAGATGTTTATGTAGCATGACAATATTTCCCCATCCACATGTAATTAACCCAGAGTTCTTTGTTCCTGATCTTTCAGTCTATCTCCATTTGCCACTACCCATGAGACCATGCATACCAAACCTTGAGGTCATTTCTCTTTTCATATAAAATGGATGGCAAAGTGCATTATCCAAAACTTACAACCAGAATATTTTCCCGTCACAGTTGCCTTTCAAGGCTACCCTGTAGCTATAGTGTAGTTGTTGTTCATTTCTGACTTGTACTCACATAACAGGTTACCCCATTTGTACATTAAATTCTCTGTTCCTTCTTCAACTCCTTTTACAGAATCCTCATATAGCCACAGGCATGAGCTGAGTAAGGGTAATTAATGCAACAATGGTGGGTGTCATGTGGGTATAGGCAACCTACCTGTTCAAATGCTAGTTGGTGCCCTGGTTCTGCTCATGTCCAACCAAGGATGTACCACTTTCATTTGCAATGCAGTGTGGGCCAACCCAACCTTTGACTTCTGGGTTTGACAGGACTCAGCTGATAATAGTTCCAGTCACATGGTCACTTGGTATCATCCCATTGTCAGGAATTCTGTTTCTACTAGGGCCCAGGAGCAAATCAGGTGCTATTGTTTTAAATTGTATAAATCTCCACTGCAGATAGCATGCCTTTCCTCCACAATCCTGAATGCCTGTGTTGTGATTTTCCCATTGGAATTTGTCAAAAACCTCACATGGCATATTTTCTGAACGATACCTCCAATATCATGAGGCCTACTGGATCATCTGACCCATTGGCAGGCTTACAGATTACTGGTCCTGCCCTCTCAATACTGGCAGCCTTTTGAAACACTTGGTATATGGGCCAAAGAAATATCTCCATGTACAGAATATTCTGTCAAAAACACTGAAGAGTCCCACCAGGCATTAGTGGGCTTCCTTCTTCAAGGTAGAAACTTTAGGATATAATAATTTATCTTTTCCTTTTTGAGGGATGTCATGCCATGCATTTGAGAAATGGGCTCCTAAAAATGTTATGAAAATGGCAGACCCCTGAATATTTCCAGAGTGTCTCTCCCACGTCCTGGAACATGTATGTTCCAGTGTACTAGGTACCTCTTCCTTATCCAGTCCAATCAACATAACGTCATTGATATAGTGGATAAATGTAATGTTCTGCAAGATATCCAAAGGTCTCCATCTGTGCTATCCATTATGTAGCCAACAGCCACATGTAGCAATTGACCAAGTGAAATGTGGCTTTGTACAACTGAGAAACTAAATGTTTCATTTTAATGAATTTAAATTTAAATATTGAAGCAGTGTAAAATACTTTTTTGTTAAACATAACTTCATTATTTTGGTAGGATTACATGTCATGTTAAAGATCATATGGAGTAATATACTATTATATTGTAAAATACTCTTTAGGGACATGTATCATTTCAAAGAAACACATCAGTGATTGAGTGAATATCAACAAATTGATTAACTACAAATGAATTTTTCCAGACATCAGTGTAATATTGTGTTTATTTGAATATTCTCTGTAATCCACACATATTATGATACCTATACAAAATGCTATTAGTAACTAAAGTGTTTATTATTATTTTGTAATATAATTAAACTATTTTTCTTCAAGAAATAAATATGGATAAATTTTAAAAATCAAAATGAAGGCATATTACTTCTGATGGAGATTGAGTGAAAATGCAAAACCAGTACTCCAACTGGACAGGTAAATAAAAAAGGTGACTAGAAACAAATATATCACAAATTTCAAAATGAATGGCAATTGCAATTTGCTACAGCAAAGGAAAACAAAAATGTTGTTTGTTGCGTAAAAAAAGTTAAGATAATAAGTGAGCAGTAGTGAGGCATTATCAGCCAAAAAATACAGTGAATTTGATAAGAAGATTCCTCTCAACAGTGAAAAGTACAAGTAAAATTAGTTACCTAAATTAAAAATTAAGTATCTAACCAAAAAAATTTCTAAGTGTGGGGTGCCTGGGTGTCTCAGTTACTTGAGTGTCTGACACTCTTAGGATTCTCTCTCTCTCTCTCTCTGCCTTTCCCCCACTCGTGCATGTGCATGCTCTCTCTCTCTCCCAAAATAAACATTTAAAAAAATTTTAAGGGTCTCAACAGGATGTGGGCTTGTAATTTTGGCCAGTTATAAAATGTCTCAGATTCTTACACAAATTGGAAAATTATTTTTAGATGTAGAAATGGTAGAAGTAATTATTTCAGTTATGGAAAGTATGTTATAAGGTAAGAAAAATCTAAAAAAGATATTTTATAAAATATGGAAGATCCTCAATGATGGAACCAAGTAATTATCACTAGAACAGACTTTTCCAATGGTATAAAAAATCAGTTGATTCAAAAGTTTTAAAATTGCAATAGCTTTAATTAACTTTAGATGAGCCATGCAATGTTAAGACAAAGCCCAATTAATGCTTCAGTACATTTTGTTTCCATTTGACTTCCAAATTTATAAACAAATATCAATTTGCAATAAAATATCAGACTCATGGAATAACTATATTTAAATGCTTTACATCTCTCAAAGAAAAATTTTATCTAGATATAAAAAATTAGTTTCTATAACTATATATAGTGTCCAACTATGTTCAGACAAAATTGAATTTTTGGTATTTTAAAACAAGACTTTGAGATTTCCCTTGTTGATTTATTCCACTACATGTTACATACTGGAAATGTTTGTGTTTAGTTTTCTAAAGCAAACTCTAGGAAAAGTATCAATGACAGAGTTGTTAAAATTGTGGAGTATATATTTGCAAAAATTGTCACCAGTTCACCAAACTTTTGAACAAACAGAAGACAATGAATTTAATAATCTTATTCTCAGTGACTGAGTCATGGAGGAGCTATAAGATTTCCAGAATTATAAGCTTCAACTGCAATCAACTATAAATTATTTGAGACAAAAGGAATATTTGCTGACATTCAAGAAGCAAAGGCAAAATACCCAGCAGTACACTTTACAGTTTCTCAATGATAACACCCAGCATATGAATAAGTTAACTTTGAAGCTCCTGGGGGAAGAAAAAGTTTATTTGTGACCTGGCTATACTTGCATGCAAATTCATGTTGGACTTGAAGTTTTTTGTATCAATAACAATGATTAATAAATTACTAATAATTCAATAAATTGATTTTTACATTTTCCAACATGAATAGTGATATTTTAATTGTAATTGACAGTGTATATAAATTAAACAAAAAAAACTATATGAAAAATCTGAAGAAACCAGGTCTCTCTGTATCCCATCACCCGAAATATAAACTCCCAGGTGAGTCCCTCAGAGCCGTTTCAAATCTCTTGCCTCCCCCATGGGGATTGAGCCGAGCCACATGATACTCTACATATAAAACCTGACAGACTCTGCCAGAAGCCTACTAGAACTGATGCATGAATTCAGCAAAGTTTCAGGGTACAAAATCAATGTACAGAAATTGGTTGCATTTTTATACACCAACAATGAAGCAACAGAAAGAGAAATCAAGAAACGGATCCCATTCACAATTGCACAAAAAACCATAAAATACCTAGGAATAAACCTAACCAAAGATATAAGAGATCTGTANAATGATGGGAGTTGGGGGGAGGGAAGGGGAGTGATGGGCATGGAAGAGGGCACTTGTGGGGATGAGCACTAGGTGTTATATGGAAACCAACTTGACAATAAAATATTTTTTAAAAAATACACACACACACACACACACACACACACACGCACACACACAGGGGAGCCTGGGTGGCTCAGCTGGTTTAGTATCCAACTTCAGCACAGGTCATGATCTCACAGTTCCCTGGGTTGAGCCCCACATCAGGCTCTGTGCTGACAGCTCAAAGCCTGGAGCCTGCTTCAGATTCTGTGTCTCTTTCTTTCTCTCTGTCCCTCCCCCCACTCATGCTCTGTCTTTCTCAGTCTCTAAAAATAAATAAATGTTTAAAAAAATTATTTAAATAAAAGGAAAAAACATATAAAAAGAAAAATTTGAAGAACGCTTTTGATATTAATAAACTTAGAGCTGCTTTTCAATTTACATACTACATTTTGAGTTCAATTTTAGTAATACTGAGTTAACAAGGAGTTAATAAACTTACTTTGTTTTAACAGCTGTAGTTTTAAATTTTTTTTTTTTAATGTTTTATTTATTTCTAGGAGAGAGAGAGAGACAGCATGAGCAGGGGAGGGTCAGAGAGAGAGGGAGTCACAGACTCTGAAACAGGCTCCAGGCCCTGAGCTGGCAGTCAGCACAGAGCCCGACGCGGGGCTCGAACCCACGAACCGCAAGATCACGACCTAAGCGAAAGTCGGACGCTTAACCGACTAAGCCACCCAGGCGCCCCAACAGCTGTAGTTTAAAACTGATACATATTTCCTTCAAAAATCAAATCAAATCTTTAAAAAAGATAAACCAGTTTTTTCAATGTAGATGCAATTATTACATGAAAAGTATATTTTTGGGTAGTTTGATTCAGTTACTGATCAAATTTTAAGTGTGGAACAATTTGATCATGTAAATCTACTTTTTCAACTTTTTAAATTTTATGTAATCAAGTTCATATTGTGAAAATTTGACCTCTGAACTGAGATGCTCTGTAAACATAAAATACATCAGAAGTATAGAAGACTTTGTACAAAAAAAAACCCTCACTAATAAAATTTACATTGATTATGTGTTAAAATAACATAAATATTAAGTTAAATAAAATGTATAATTAAATTAATTTACTTGCTTTCTTTTACTTTTTTAATGTGGTTAATAGAAAATTTGAATTATATACGTGGCTCACATTTTATTTATATTGCACAGCACTGATCTAGAGCTCTTGAGCCTACATACTGTGATAAAGAGCAGGAAAGTCAGCACAGCCCTGGAGCAAAATTATAAATGCATGCAGTTATCCATTCCATATGATGCAAATGTGAGCTGTTTCTGAACCTTCTTTGTGATAGTGATAGAAAAGAGCCAGTCACCAAATCAATGGCTGCATAGCTTGTACCTGAGGCTATATTAATTTGCTCTAGCAAAGATAACACATCTGGCAAGGCAGCTGTGATTAGAACTACTACTTTGCTGAATTTGCAGTAATCTACCATCATTCTCCATGTTCCATCCAGTTTTTGTAAGGACTAAACTCATGAATTAAATGGAGATATGATAGGGACCACCACCTGCATCCTTCAGATCCCTTAATTAGGACACTAATCTCAACCATCCCCCTGGGATACACTATTGGTTTTGATTGCAGGGGTGGTGAGGGGCCATCTGAAGATATTCTCTCTGGTAGCTTTGACCCCACAGACTAATGACCCAATATGGTGGCTGCACCAACTTCCAAGTATTGCAAACCCAATTAACACATTTGCGGTGGGGAAATACCCATCAGACTTTGTGCAGGACCCCATATACCACTACTCTACAAGAAGACCATATGATTTAGGTCTCTGGTTATCACTATCAGCTCACATCCTGTGCCCAATAGTCCTTGGAATCTCTTAGTATTCCCATTTCTCCAGAGCATAGTTACCCATGTAAATGACCTTATCTCTGTCTGGAGGATTGGAAAACTCTTACTGTGCATGTATGTCATAGTGTTAGATGATCCTTCTTTCTTCCTAGGTGCTTAGCAACCTCTTCAGGAAGTTATCTTTGGTTCTATGTGGATCTTAATATCGGACCTGCCATTGTTGAGCACTTAACAGTCTTTAAAGTTCAGTCACTATCACTATTAAGTGATTGGTTTTGAAATGAGAACTTCTGTGTATGAAACCAAAAATGTCCTTTGGCTTTCATGCCTGGCTTTCTATGTCTTAAACACACTTTCAGCTGTTCATGATCTCTCTGTAAATCATCAATAGTATTTAGCAACAGCCATCCAACCCTAAAACCCTTTATAGAGACTATGGACTTACCTCACACATTGATTTCAAAAGCCTGTTACGTACTGCATGTGAATACATTCCTTTCTACAGTTCCTCATCTCGTGTCATCACTAGTGAAAGTTATAATAAGCACAATGCTACCTTTGGCTAAGGGCTGTCTGTGCACCAGTGACTGTGTTTTTATTGAATCCTAGTTTCAGTGATAAAAACGTCATCTATCACCTATTCTCCTGGACTACTCCCAGTACCAACTTTCACAGGTTGGGTCCTTTCCAAGCAGATGCTGAGATAGAGAGATGGAGTTTGGGGTGGAAACTGCTATTTCCTAGAGGAGGTGGAATTGGAACTGGGTCTCAGAATGTAGGATTGAGATAGCACAGAGGGTTAGGGAGAATATTCAGTGTGTGTGTGTGTGTGTGTGTGTGTGTGTGCTTTTTAATAGGGTAGGGACAAAATAAATCACTATTTCAAGACTGGTTTTCAAGAAGAATAGATTTGAGGGTAAGATATAAGGGACTAGTCACATGGCAGTGGAATAAAAAGAAAAAGAGTGAAAAAGGTAAATACAAAAAAAGAGTATTGCAAAGAAAGAATTAGTGGTGCCCTATCTAGTATGGGAATGGTGTCCCTGAAAGAGAGTATGAGACTGAGAAGAAAGATAATCAGTTGAGACTAAATCAAATGAGTTTGCTGAGATGATAATAATTGTAAATTCCAGGAAAGGTTTTCCTATTTGTATGCCTCTATCAGTAAAAGTCTGGAGACTTTGTCAAAGAAAGGGCTATATAAATGTTGAAATAAATAGTAAAGGCCTGAAGCACAAACTTTTGAAAGAATTCACAAGCTCAAGAGTTGAGATTTAAGGAATACCCAAGTAGGGACAAGACGAGGAAGACAAGGAAGGGGCGCCTGGGTGGCTTAGTCGGTTAAGCGTCCGACTTTCACTTAGGTCATGATCTCGCGGTTCGTGGGTTCGAGCCCCGCGTCGGGCTCTGTGCTGACTGCCAGCTCAGAGCCTGGAGCCTGTTTCAGTCTGTGACTCCCTCTCTCTCTGACCCTCCCCTGCTCACGCTGTCTCTCTCTGTCTCCTAGAAATAAATAAAACATTAAAAAAAAAATTTAAAAAAAAAAAAAAAGAAGAGGAAGACAAGGAGGCATGGGTGAGGGAAGAGGAAAACCTAAGCAGTGCTGGGAGAGCACCATGGGAGAAGAATTTCATCAGTGAGGCAACCCTACCACAACTCCCATAAGCCCATCTGTACAAGTACTACACTGATAATTCGTTTTTCCCAATTAAGTTGTTAATGTTTTTTATTCATTATTTATGGTAAATGTTGTTGTCAGATCTTTGATTCTGTCTTCCCTCAAGATTAGATCTTATTCCTTTCAATACACATAAGGAGAAAATGTCTTTGCTGAGAAGTCTTTGAAAAAAGATCTGGAGATAAAATCTTTGCAGACTTTATCTTTGTGAGTTTTCCTGGTTACTGCAATATTCTATGTAGATATCTCATCATTAAACACCAATTTTAAGGGTCCCTCAGCCAACAGCTTGTGCCCAGGACACGGACTTCCAGAGATACCCTAAGGATTTACATCCTTGGGCTGTGTTTAGAAATAAGGCCAACTGGCAGCACCATGAAACTGTGGCTCCAGTTGTTGTTTTTTTATATCTTTATTTTTTATTTTGAGAGACAGAGAGCGAGTGGGGGAGGGGCAGAGAGAGAGGGAGACAAAGAATCTGAAGCAGGTTCCAGGCTCTGAGCTGTCAGCCCAGAGCCCGATACAGGTCTTAAATTCAAGAACTGTGAGTCCATGATCTGAGCCGAAGTCAGTCGCTTAACCAACTGAGCCAACCAGGCGCCTCTGCCCCAGTTTTAAATACACAAAGTCCACTTAGAGGAACTGGTAGCTTCTTATTTTCACATTTAATAAAAGTATGCACAGCTAATCCTCTCTAAAAACTTGAGTAACGTTCTCCCTCCAGGAGTTCCGGAAGACTTATAGCCATCAAAATTCATATGCCTCCTACCCAGGTTAACTTTAGTTATCCAGTTTGCAGCTCCCCCTTTAATTCTGAAATCTGTGTTTTCTGAGCCCCAATCCAGGTCTGCATAGTCTGGATCTTCTCAAGATAGCTCCTTTAACCTTCTTGTCTTAACCAAAATGTGGCTTTCCCTCTGTTTGAAATAAATCATTCTTGCACATTATCTCCTAGCTTCTTTGGATTTCCAGATTATTACACCACTGCTTTCTTAAAAAGCCTTCTGCTCCATCTAGACTGATGTCACTGTGTTTGTGGACCACTGTCTGTCCCCCATCATCATCATCTATGCACTCCCATATCATTTCTTAGTCAATAAAGACTGTAGCCCCTGGCCTAAGCTGTCTTCGTCACCTAGTCAACGTGGTTTACCATCCAACAAGGTACTCACTCAATCCATGGCCCCCTCATCTAGCACCTTATCCTCTCTTTCTCTTCCTAATCGCCATGTCATTGGCAGCTTTTTATTACCAAGATCCACTAAACTTCTGAAATTAAAAATAAATTAGCCATCACCTTCTGAGCACCATATTCTCTTACAGTGATTCCTCCTACCTTCCACAGCAAATCTTCTAACCTATGAAGCTTTTTAGTCCTTTAACAAGTACCTCTTGCTTTCTATAGGCTCACACCTATCGTGGTAAAATCCCATAGTCTTCACTTAATCCCTTTCTTAAAAATATCAACTCTCTTGTCAAAAAGTATCCTAGTTTTGACTACTTTCCAGACTACTGAAACAGCTAACACGATGATTTCCTGGCTCAACCAAAGACTCTCAAATTAGCCCTCTGGAGTGATCTTTCTTAACTGTAAACCTAATCATATCACTTCCCTGCTGTTTATACTGTAGAGGTTCCCCCATCCTGAGATTCCCTACAAGGGACTTACTTGTTCTAGCCACTGCTTTCATCTCAAAGGTCATCTCCAATTCCCCTTCACTAACTTCTGTTCCCATTCTACTGCCATATTCAATTACTTTCAGTTCTGGGAATGTATCTCCTCTCCTCTCCCCTTCTTTTCCCTCCCTTCCCTTCAGCATTGCTTCTTTTCTATCTCCTCCCCTCCTCTTAATTTCTCTGTCCCCTTCCCTAACTCATCTCTTTCTACAGAATGGTCCCTCTTCCTAGAATAGTTTCTTCCGTCCTGGATTCCCATGGCTCTTCATATTTATCTTTCAGCTATCAACCCCTCCAGAAAGCCTTTCCTGGCCCCTAATTTGTATAACTAATCCTTCCTCTTCACAAAATCTACATCAGTATGATAAAAGGTCTTGTTATCTGAATCAGAATTGCTACATTCCTTAGCATAGCTATCTCTACATGATGTTCACCCAATACTTCCTTTGCTCTTATCATATGCCCACTTCATTCTTGACATGGGCACTCAGGCTCCTCACAGTTTGGACCAAACCACCTCTCTCATGCCATCCTCCATCTCTCTTATAAACTACACTGTTCTCATTTTCATAAAACACTTTCACTCCAGCCACAATGTACTCCTGGACATTCCTCAGTACACCAAACTCTTTGATACTTCATGGTTTCAAGTTTTTGTTTTTGTTTTGTTTTTGCTTTCTGCTTAAAAAATCTTTTCCCATCCTCTCTGTCTGGAGACTTCCAACTAAGCTTTGAATATTTAGCTCAGATGTCAGCTCTTACAAGAAACAGTTCTCTCCTCTGCTCCCCCAACATTCTGCCTGTAACACTCTCAGCACACAGGGCACTGTAATTCCAGGTCCATAAGGGTATGTCTTACTGAGACAAGGAACTTTAAAGAAAGCAATTATTTATTCAAGTTTGCATCTCTTAGGCCTTGTGCACAGGAAAAAAAAAAAAAAAAGGAAGAGTTTTAATAATCATTAAACAAGTATGGTATGGTTCAAATTTATTTCCTTCAAGTCCCCACAATTTTCATTTTTTCCCTAAATTCAGCTATGTTTTCAAACAATCACTGTATTAAGGAATCACTCATTAAAATGTATGTGTGTATATTTTGCTTCAAACTAGTCTAAACTGTATTGTTTATGTTTTCATGAGGCCACAAGAATTTGCTAAAGGCAAAGTTGGTTGTTTTGACCATACATTTCAATATTTCATAGGAAGATGATGATACAAGTTCATTCTGGAATAAACCACAAGTCTAAGTAAGAATTTATTAGAACATAATTCTTGTTTTGTTTGTTTATTTCTTCTCATCCTACCAAATCTACTATCATCTGAATGAATAGTGTAACAATAAAAAAGAAACAGCAAAAAATATTTGGCTTTTATTCTAAAATTTGATTAATGGCTACCTTTCTTGGATGTGGTGTTATTTCACTAAAATATTAAAACCTTTGGACTGGTAATTACTGAGCCTCAAAACAACACATTTCTGAGTTGTATTTGTTTTCTGTCTCACTATAATTTGAAGTAAAATTAGCTCCCTAAGATCACATCTCATATTCAGTAGTAGCCAAATGTAGATTCTCAGTGGATATAACTTGACCCCCTGACTTATACTGAGTCCACAAAATATTGGGAAAGCAAGGAAAGTGGGATGAGCATCATTGGAGAATTCTGCTTTACTTTTGCTAAAACGGATCAGAAAGTCAAAAGCAATAACGTATTTTTTAATCAGTAAGTATTTGTTGAGTGCTTACTAAATATCCAGAACTGTATATAAGCTTTAGGCATATAGCAATAAAGAATGGAGATACCATCACTGCCCTTATAGAACTCCCCATCCAGTAGAGGTGACAGATAATTAAATAAGCTACAGTATAACATGATAAGTGCTATTACAAAGGAAGTATGATGTCATAGCAGTATGTGTCAGAGGGTGAAATATAGTAAGATGTCAGAAAACTGAATATTCCATGGTTCTCAAAACAATATATGCCAATAGGTATGTTAAATTTGCTTTTAGAAATAAAAGAATTAGTTTTCACGGTACCTGTTCAAAAATATTTATTAGATAAACAAGTGAATATATGCAAAGGCCTTCAATCACAGCAAAGGTGGTCTCCTAGGGTCAGTGATGACAATGCCTGGGGTTGGGCTCAGTACTGTATAATGACCTGTCCTAGGATACAGCAGATCAGTCACTGTCAAGCTCATGGGGAAGGCTGCAACCTCCAAGTCACCACTTTAGGGTAAAAGGCCTCACAAAGAACAGCTACAGATGAAAAGTCAGTATCCCATCTTTATCTTTCTCTAGAAAGAGAATCCTACATAGCTGATCCCTTAGCATCTCCTACAGTACTACAACTCAAGGGGAAACTGCCAGCTGCACTGGCCAAATATATTATCCCAAACAACTTATATGTGTTTTCTGATATTTTACTGAATTTCCACTTACATTTGATTTCCCCAAAACAAAGATGCCCCAGAATCCTAAAAAGGATCCCTTTTCTGTGCAAATATATGAAACCCCTGTCAGTGGTTTGATACTTTTTAGAATCTCCAAATAATCCAGGCCCTCAGTATAAACCGTTCTATAATAGATTTAAGATTTGTAGTTTCTAGACTTCACTTGGCAAAAGGATCTATGTCTTTGCCAAACCATTTAGCAAGTGTTCACAGCACGTCAATCTGTCGTGGGTTATGTTTAATAAGGCATGTGCATCCACAGCTACCCCCACCAGGCTGATTGGAGCTTGTCACCTGCTGGGTGGCTGCCATCACTCTTTTCCAATGAGGGAGAACTGAGATAAGGAAGTGCTCTGAACCAACAGTCAGATCCTGCTTCTTTTGGAGCATTCCAAAGCTGATCCCCTAAGGCTTTGACCTTGAATGTAGGGCAACTGAGAAAAGTTGAATGCAGTAGAAAAATGGACCACATCCCAAATGTTACTGAAGCCTCCCCTTCTTCTCAAGTCTAGAGAGAATTTAAGAGCCAAGAGCTCAGAGATGTCCAAGAGATACTTGATTCAGTCTAGACAAATAAAACTTTATTTCAGCTTTTAGATGAAGAGGTACAGGTAAAGAGAGGACATTATCACTGAGAGCTAGACAGCAAATCAACAAAATGTTTCAGTCTAAAAATCAACTTCCTTCACCACAGCTCTTAAACTTTTCAAACTTTTCTCTTTCCAAGGCAAAGAGGCATAATTCTTAGTAGCTAATCATAAGAATGAAATTTCTTTGAACTTTTATGCCACAATTTAAAATTTTTTGGTGAATTTTGTATTCTACTCAATAAAGCATCTGTTTGAATTAATATGAAATCATTTTCCCCAAAACTATTAGACAAAACTACTGTTTGAAGAAGATGCTATATTTGTTCCATATCTTTGCATATCTCCAGAACAACAGGCACCCAAGGACAAGCAACATACCCTGTTCTATGAAAATACAACTGCTGTGTTTCTGGCTTTCTTTACTTCATCCTAGAAGAGCCTTATACAAATGCCACTTGTCACCTAATCCAGCTAGATTTGTCTCCTGATAGGCATTCATAGTGGAAGAAGCCAAAAAAAAAAAAAAAAAAAAAAAAAAAAAAAACCCAGAAAACAAACAAACAAACAAACTAAAAAAAAACACTCCATTCCCACAGTTCCTGTGTTTTAAGTTCAATCCTCCAACCTGCAAACCTATTTCTCAGGCCTAGGCCATAACACCTCTGGCATGAAGATGAAAATGATAAAAAGAAGAGTCATGATTCCCTGAAGAATCTATTCAAATAAAGTGGATCCTCACTTTACAAATTTGTATAGAAGAATCACAGTAGCCTAGAAGGCTCATAGTAACTCTGTGGGTTGTTCAGGAATATAGAGTAGCTATTAGAGATCCTGGCTCCATTTGCTAACTCTGAGCCTCTTTCATGAGAAAAGCAATATTCTATAGTAGGGATTAAATTCCTTCTTCCAATACCAATTTATCTGTCTCTTCTAATGTACTTTAATATAAATTATATCTAGAAATTTGAAGAATTACTTACATGTAAATATCGGACAAATTAATATACACTGATAAGTTAAGCCATGAATGCCACGTGCATATCTTATATTTAGCTCCAAGAGTTGTTACTCTAGTTTTTGAAAGTTGTGGTATTATATAGACATTACATACACACTCCTGTAAAATCAGGTGGGTCTTTCCTCTGCTGGAGTATTCCAGAACACAGCAGCTGGGATAATTATTTGTATATGTCAACTTAACTGGGCCACGGAGTGCCCAGATATTTGGTTAAAGATTATTTATAGTTATGTCTATGAGGATATTTCTGGATGAAATTTCTATTTGAATAAGTAGACTGAGTAAAGCAGATTACCCTCCCCAATGTGGTGGGCCTTATCCAATCTGTTGAGGGTCCAAAGAATTCTGTCTTTTGAAGCTGGAACATTGGTCTTCTCCTGCCTTTAGACTTGGACTGAACTGGAACTTACACCATTGGCTCTATTGGATCTTTTCTTGTTGAGTACAGATGTTGGGATTCTCAGGCTCTATAATCACGTGAGCCAATTCCTTATCATAAATATCCACATATATCTTATTTTGTGTGCACATTTATACATATACATGTACACACATTTATATATATACATATATATATACACACACACACACATATATATAAAGTGTATAGAATAAAAAGTGTATTTGTATATAAAAGTATTGGGTTCTGCTTCCCTGTAAAACCCTGAGTAATACAGCACCCCACTGCTGCCACTAGATCTGGAGCTACCTAGAACGGACTTGTAGCCACTGACTACATCACTGTCATTTTCCCAGTTGCAGTCATACGTTAAATGTCTTTTCTCTCTCATTTTGAAATGTTTCCTTTAAAATGGCAGCATTTACTTGTTCTGTAGTGCTTTTTATGACTGTTGAGTAACTGAGTTTTATGGTATGTCTATTACTAATATACTTGGATCCCACAGAGGAATTTATGTATGTTTCTTAGGTTTAATAAAATATTATGCATATGCTTTTTTATGTTTTGGGCAAGATTTCCATTACATTGGCTTGGTACAGTTTATGCATTTTTTATTTTCTGTTTTAATATAGACTGCACTCCTTGGGATTTCTATTAGTAATGCTGGAAGACTTGGAGCAGGCTTTTAGAAGTAAAAGTTGTTATTTAAACCCTTTCACAATGCATAATGAAATGCATGGCAGTGAAGGATGATACAGTACATTTAATAAATGAAGTCAATTACAGTGGCAACTTTAAGGAAAAGACTTGGCATTCTAACACTGGCATAGAAGGGGCCTTAGAAGGTCAGCTAGTTACCCACCCCTCCACATTTACACTGATGCCGAGGAGGCCACATGATATAATAAAGGAGGCAATGATTAAAGGGCTATCTCTTAAAGGGATCTATTCCAATATAAATACAAGGATGACCCCAACTAACTTGTGGAGGAAGCAAAGCTCCTAAAGAGGCAGCAAACCTCCCACAGATTACAAAGGGGTCACCAATGTCCTGAAATATACCCTATGAGTAGCAGCTCCTTGACTGCTGAGGAGATCCCCAAGATCTTTCTCTGCCATGAATCCAGTGTACACACTTGTGCTATGCCTACCTACACAATCATAATGCAGGAAGCTGGGTCCCTGTACCCAAATACCACCTTTTCCTTCCCTTTTGCTTTCTATATCAAAGACCCAGAGGCAAAATATCAGTTGATTAAAAAAATCTCTCACACTCTAATCCATGTAGTTTAGAACTATGAAAACTTCCGTGGTTCTGCTGAGAAAGCTCCCTTGAATACCAAGCCTTGAGCCCATGCCAGATTCCATAGTATATAGTAAGTATCAACTGCATTAGAGCTTGTGCTATGTGCCAGGGATGTGCAGGTAATAAGACAGAATTGTCACCTTATAAAGGAAATTGGACACAGGCAGATCCTTTCAATGCAATGTCATAGGTGCTAGCAAGCATATGGTGCTAAAAGCTTAGATCAGTATCACTAATTCATCCTGGAGTTCAGAAATGAATTTCTAGAGAGCATAAAACCTGAACTGAATCTTGAAGGAAGCTGGTAATATTAATTAGACAAGTGGAAGACTTCCTTAACTCTCTCACATACCACCATCTACAATTTCCAATTTGCTTTTCCAAAAATAGTCCAGTGTTAAAAANTCCTGGAGTCCTCAGTGGTCAGAACCACTCCAGAACACAGTCTAGGGAATCACCTGTCCAATGAAGCTTGCACCGTATTCTCCTCCTCTGCTCTCCAGCCACATGTCTCCAGTGCTCAGCCTCCAGCATCTCATAAGGGAACTGTGTTCCTCTATGATCAAAGTGATAAAACTTAAAAATGACTTTGTTTGTGCAGGAGTCAGAGATATTGAACAAACATCTAGCCACCTCAGAGGAATTTCTCAAAAGACAAAATAAATGATGCTCATGTGTCCTGATTGAGGGGAGAGATATTTTCCAATCTTTAGTGAATGGTTACTGCATCCAATTTAGATTTTCAATCCCATAGCTTACCCTGTGTGGGAAGAAAGAGAAAGAGCCTCAATTTCTAGGTTTATAAATGTCGAAAATGGGATATTCTCACTAAAATTGTGGTGCACATTTATGTGTTCATTAAATGTGATTGCTGCAATAATGATATACACCTAAAACTCCTTTAACCATATAAGAGAAAACTTAAGCTCCAGCAAAACCCCACAGTACAGCATTAAGACCCAGGATTTTTTTTCTTCTTTTTTCCTTTTTAGCAAACCAATTACAGTGCTGGAGTGGGTGAAACACCCCAAGGAATAGTCTGTAGGATCATATAGCAATTGGGCCAATTTATGGTAGGTAACTGAGAAATGCTTGAAATTGTCATTTCTCCTGGTTAAGGCTGAATAGGAAAGAATATGATTAATAAATAGCTTAAGCAGCAAACAGAAGGTACTTACAATGCACGAATGCTCTGGGGAGATGAGGTATTGAGAAAATCATTACAATAAAGTACAGGCAGGCGTTAAGCTTAAAGAGGCTGAAACAACTTTTCAAAACATCACATTAAGGAAATATCTGGGCTGGAATTGCTTATTAAGATTTTCTTTAAATGGCTGTTTCATTATAAGGTCAAACTCTAGGTATATTAAGGTGAGCTGAGATCGAGGAAAATATTTTAGAGTGGATGAAAGTCCAGGGTTCTAGATACAGGCCCAAATCTTTGAGCTTTCCTGACAGCTCCTGTCTAGAAGACAGTGTTGGGAATCCTCTTAGTAGCCTGTCAACATAATCCCTACTCTGCAACACAGGAGGTAGAGTAGGCATCATCTGAGCAATGTTGGACAGAGTCAGAATGTCCCACTACCCACCCTGGACAGAATCTCAGGCCACCAGAGGCCTTTTACATAAGGTTTTCAGGAAATTCACCCAAGTATTTATAGATGCTATTCTTCAAACAGGATAGTAAAAGTTTTGAAAGGGAGAGACCACTAGCACTTAGAAACTAGGCTCTTCTAACGACCTTTGGCTAGGTTGTGAAGTTTAAGGACAAGTTTATCTTGTATTCCTTTCAGTCACTCTCTCCACCTCTGTTTCTCCCTCAAACTATCTCTGTAGGGGAATCAGTTGGTTTTTTTTTTTAATGTTTTATTTATTTCTAGGAGAGAGAGAGAGAGAGACAGCATGAGCAGGGGAGGATCAGAGAGAGAGGGAGTCACAGACTGAAACAGGCTCCAGGCTCCGAGCTGGCAGTCAGCACAGAGCCCGACGCGGGGCCCGAACCCAGGAACTGCGAGATCATGACCTAAGTGAAAGTCGGACGCTTAACCAACTAAGCCACCCAGGAGCCCCTGGAATCAGTTGATTTTTAACTACCTGACATCCCTCTCCCCTTTTCTGGAAGTAACACTCCTCTTCCTTTGGAGGACTATCTCCCCCCTACTATAGACAACTCTGACAGGGATCCCAACAAAAATGTTTCCCACTCTCCTATCTCCCCATTTACAGGAAGACATACCACACAGGTGTCATCCAATGTGATAACCCCATGCATTGAGTCACAGTGATTGCCTCAGGGAGAATGTCATAATCCAAGTCATACCCATCAGAAGCTTTCCTTCACATTCTGTATTTGGTGCCTCTTATGAGTTAAAAAGCTAGGATGATGGCAACTTGCAGCTGATTATAGTCCTATTCTCCCCCATGGCTACACTGCAGAATCCTGGCTACAGTAAAAGAGAAAGCCTTGAATGCTAAGTTCTCTTCTCTGTCTGCTTTGCCCCTATCCCTATCTTGTGCCTCTTTTTCTCAGATCTTTGCCCTCAGATCTCTGTCAGGTCATCTTCATCAACTTCATCCAATTATGTAAAAGACTGCTAATTGCCCTAGCTAGAGTTAGCTGTTGGCCCACACTAAAAACAAAGTACCATCAAAGGAAGGTGGAAATGGTAGAAAGATTAGAAACCATGTAGTTTGGGAAATGATCACAGGAATGGAGGATGCTCGCCCTCAAGAAGAGAAGACTCTGAAGGTGGCTGGGCAGATGGTGGAGTAAGAACACCCTAAACTCTCCTAATCCCATGCATACAACCAGATATCACTCACATTAACATAAATAACCCAGAAAATGACCCAAAGACTAGAACAAACTCCACAACTAAATGTAGAGGCCACATCTAAGGGGATAAGAAGAGAAGATGAGGTGGAAAATGGAATGGATGATGGCTGGGGGTCGGAAGTGGGTGCGGAACAGGAAGAGAAATAGACTATCACACCAGGTAGTCTGCATGGGCAAGATGGATCCTCATAACACTTAGCAAAAGGGCCAAATTTTGTTAATTCTTAGAACCAAAGGGACTTAAAGACTGAAATTTCAAAAATCAGAAGGCTAGGTTCTGGGAGAATCTAGGGTAATAAAGAAGTCTCCACCCTTTAAAACAAAGCATGACAAACAGCCCTGGAGATACAATGGAGAAACAGCAATTTGAAAAATGCCTGGGCCAAGGAGGAGGGAAAGTAGTTTGTATGTTTCTGAACATAGGCTGGAGGGGCAGGGATCACTAGGGACTCCTCCAGGAACCAAGGAGCTATCAGATGCCACCTCCCTCTTCTGGCCACCAGCATAACACAAAGGCACCAACAGACTGACACTGACACTCACTATTTAACTTGCTTACACCAAGCCCTGTCCCCTTCATCCTGGCCTGCCTCAGTCCCTGCACTGCTAGTCCCCCAGGAGACCAGTACAAACCTTGCCAACAATGTGATCCAGGCATTTTGCAAGGTCTTGTCCCCTGGCACCACTAGTGGTAGTGGGCCTTGTGGGAGCCCAAGGTACACTTTGTTAAAATTGTACAGCCCACCCACTTTGTGAGCTTTGTGGATCTGCCCCAGTTGGTCCACTTCTTCCTGGTGGCCTGTATCACTTTGGAAACAAACTGGGGGGAACCTTGTTAAAACTATACACTCTACCACTGCCAGAGACCAAACACTGTCCACAACAAAGAGAGCCTCCACCAACTACTGAACTGAAGGAAAAAGTGGCCAGGATATAACAGCAGAGCACATACAACACACAGAGGAGACACTCCCTGAAGTGCCAGATTCCAGTGAATAGGGGACACTGCACTGCAACGCACTACGGACCTTTTCATCATAAGGCCATTATCTTCAGTAGCAGGAGATACAGCAGACTTTCCCAACAGAAAGAAGCAGACACAGAATATTAGACAAAATGAAAAGACAAAGGAATATGTTCCAAATGAAAAAACAGGACAAAACCACAGCAAGAGACCATAATGACATGCACTGGACTTGAGAAAAGAGAGAAGGAAGACACTTAACACAGAGATATAAAAGAACCAATCAGATATTTAAAAATCACCTCAACAAATGAAATTAAAAATACACTATATAGGAGGATGGGGCACCTGGGTGGCTCAATCTGTTAAGCATCTAACTCTTGATTTCAGCTCAGGTCATGATTTCATGGTCATGAGATCAAGTCCCATGTAGGGCATGCTTAAGCCTGCTAAAGATTCACTCTCTCCCACTCCCCTCCCCTATTCACCTGTATATACTCTCTTTATATCAAAAATACACTAGATGGATTAAATAGCAGGCTAGAGGAAGCAGCATTGTGAATTAGTGACCCGGAATACCATAATGAAAAGTAATGAAGCTGGGGAGGTGAGAGAAGGAAAAAAATGCAAAATGAGAAAAGACTTAGAGAACACAGCGACTTCATCAAGCATAATACCATTTACATTATAGGTATCCTGGGGAAGATAGAAAAGGGAGAAGAAAATTTATTTGGAGAAATAGTAGTCCTAAGCCTTCTGAATCTGAGGAAGGAAACAGATATCCAGATCCAGGATGCATACAGAACCCCCCAATGAAATTAGCCCAAGAAGGTCCATACCAAGACACAAAATAATCAAAATAATCAAAAGTAATGATAAAGGGAGAACTTTAAAACCAGCAAAAGAAGAGAGTTACATACAAGGGAAAACTCATAAGGCTATCAGTGGATTTTGTAGCAGAAACTTTGTAGGACAGAAGGGAGTGGCATGACATATTCAAAGTGCTGAAAGGAAAAAAAAAATCTACAGCCAAGAATATTCTATCCAGCAAGGCTATTATTCAAAATATAAGGAGAGATTGAGTTTCTCAGACAAACAAAAGCTGAAGGAGTTCATGACCACTAAACCAGCCCTAAAAGAAATGTTAAAGGAGACTCTTTCAGTGAAAAGGAAAGACCATAAGAAAGAGGAAGAAAAGTAGGAAAAACCAAAGCAGTAAACATATGCATATCTTTAAAACCCAGTTAAAGGATACACAAAATGAAAAGATGTAAAGGATGATATCATAAACCTAAAACATGGAGTGGAGAGAGTAGTAAACAATGGGTTCAAACTTAAGTGGCCATCAATTTAATATATACTGCCATATTCAGAAGATGTTATATAGAAACATAATGGTAACCACAAATCAAAAAAAAGTAAAAGATATGCAAAAAATAGAGAAAGGAATCCAAGTATGTCACTAAAGAAAGCCAGAAAACAATGAAACACAGCAAGAGAAGAAAGGATCAGAAAAGATCTACAAAAACAACCACAAAACAAGTAGAAAAATGGCAATAAGTATATACTATTAATAATTACTTCAAATGTAAATGGATTAAATACTTCAATCAAAAGATATAGGGTGATGGAATGGATTAAAAAAGAAGGATCCATCTATTTGCTGCCTCCAAGAGACTCTTTTCAGACCTAAAGGCACATAGAGGTTGAAAGTGATGGGATGGAGAAACACTTATTATGCAAATAGATGTCAAAAGAAAGCTAGGATAGCAATATGTGTATCAGACAAAATAAAACTACAACAAAGACTATAGGGACAGAGGAGTTAAGGTGGCAGAGTAGTAGGAGGATCCTATGCTTGCCCCATCCCTCAATCACAGCTAGATAAATATCAAATCATTGTAGATACTCATCAGGAACTCAATCTGAGGACTGAGAGAAAAATCTGCACAACCAAAGGGAGAAAGGAAGCCACATCATGGAAGGTAGGAGTGGCAGAGATCTGATCTGGAGGAGAAAAGAACTTCTGGATCTGCAGAGGGGAGGGAGCACTGATCAGGGAGAAAGGAGAAAAAGAGAGAGCACAAGTAAGTAAGCAGGGCATAAGGCACTGCACAAAAAAAACACTTCCCCAAAACCACTGATGGAGAAAATTAGAGGGGCTGATAAGCGCAAGCTTTTATAAGCAGCAGAGTGTAAAGTCTGAAGTTTTAGAAGTCTGTGTCATCACCATGGTAGAGCCTAACAGGTACAGAGGTGCTCCTGTGTAGTATGGCAGAGGTCCAGAAGTTGACAGTGTGGTCTGAGGATCCCTTATGTCTCACTGGGAAAGACAGTTCCCCTTTTGGGAGTGCATTTAGGAGAGGTGTCAATTCCTCCTCAGGGACAAAATAGCCTGGGGGCACTTCTGACCTTCCCTATTCGTAAGCATAGGAGCAGAAGCAGCTGCCAAAGGCCATTTTTACCTCCACCCATCAGCATAGACTTGAGTGTCCACAGTGGAGGCTTCAGTTACCTACACTAATTCTTGCTCTCCCTGCACTCTGCAGGTGCTTTTTTTTTTTTTTTTTTTTTTTTTTTTTTTTGTTATTTTGGTATCTGTGCCTGACAGAGCAGCAGTAGTCCCTGCCTGGAAAAGACCAGCACAAACTCCCTGCACCTACAAATTCTACTGACCATAGTGTGATACAAAGCTTCAGTTCTAGAGAAAAAAGGATATAGCCTTTTTTAAGAAGCAGACCAAACACACCTACTTAAAGTTTGCCACACAGTGGACAAGGTCCAAACACTTCCCACTGCAGGCATGGAGAAACTCTGCAGAAGACTGACTGGAGGGAAAGAGCAGACAAAACACAATAGCACAGTTTACACAGCATACACCAGAAACACTTGCTGAAGAATCGAGTGCCAGATGGTATATGATCTCTTATTGATATAGCCATTATGCTCAGGAACAGCAAACATAACAGACTTTACTAACACACAGAAGACAGAAACCTAAATAAAATGACAAGACAGAAGAATTCATCCCAAAAGAAAGAAAAGGAAGAGGTCTCAGCCAGGAATCTAATCAAAACCAATATAAATAATATGCTTTGACCAGAATTTTAAAAAACAAAAATAAGGATATTAGCTGGGCTAGAGAAAAGCATAGAAGACAAGACACCAGGGAGTAACCTACCATAGAAAGAAAAGACCTAAAAATTAAATCAGGCTGCAATAAAAATGCTATAACTAAGATACAAAATTGACTGAATATAATGACCACAAGGATGGAAAAACCAGAAGAATGAATAAGTGACAGAGAAGATAGAATGTTGGAAAATAATGAAGCTGAAAAGAAGAGGTGAAGAAAAATATTGGATCACAAATGCAGAATTAGGGAATTAAGTAACTCCATAAAGAATAATAACATCATAGCATATGACTCCCACAAGAAGAAGAGAGAGAAAAAGAGGCAGAAGGTTTATTTGGGCAAATTATAGCTGAAAAGTTCCCTATCTTGGGAAGGAAATGGACATCTAAATCCAGGAATCACAGAGAACTCCCATGAAAATCAACAAAAGCAGGCCAACAAGGCATATCATAGTGAAATTTACAAAATACAGAGATAAAGAAAGAATCCTGAAAGCAGCAAAAGAAAAGAAATCCCTAACCTACAAGGGAAGGCAAATAAGATTAGCAACAGATCTCTCCACAGAAACATGGCAGGCCAGGAGTGGCAAGATATGTTCAACATGCTGAATGAGAAAAATATGTAGCCAAGAATACTTCATCCATCCAGGCTGTCATTCAGAAGAGAAGGAGAAATAGTTTCCCAGGCAAACAAAACCTAAAGGAGTTCATGACCACTAAACAAGACCTGCAAGAAATATTAAAGGAGACTCTCTGAGTGGGGGAAAAAACCCAAAAGTGACAAAGACTAGAAAGGAACAAAGAAAATCTCCAGAAACACTGACATTATAAGTAATACAGTGGAATTAAATTCATATCTATCAATAATTACTCTGAATATAAATGGACTAAATGCTCCAATTAAAAGATATAGGGTATCAGAATGGATAACAACAATAAGACTCATCCAGATTGAAACTGAGGGGTTGGAGAACCATCTACCATGTTAATGGGAAAAAAACCCAGAGTACCTAAATTTTTATCACACAAACTAGATTTTAAACCAAAGACTGTATGTAACAAAAGATGAAAAAGGGCACTATATCATAATAAAGTGGTCTATCCATCAAGATCTAACAACTGTAAATATTTATTCCAACTTAGGAGAACCCAAATATATAAATCAAGTAATAACATGAAGAAACTTATGGATAATGATACAATAAGAGTAGGAAACTTTAACATCTCACTTACAGCAATGGACAAATGATCTAAGCAGAAAACCAAAAAGGACACAATAGCTTTGAATGACACACTGAAAAAATGGACTTAAATATATTGAGAGCACTTTATCCAAAAGCAGCAGAATACACTTTCTTTTTTAATGTACATGGGACATTTTCCATAATAGATCACAGGCTGAGTCACAAATAAGGCCTTGACCAGTACAAAAAGATTGAAATCATACCATGCAAATTGTCAGACCACAATACTATGAAACTAGAAGTCAATCACAAGAAAACATTTGGAAAGACCACAAACACATGGAGGTTTAAGAACGGTCTACTAAAGGGGCGCCTGGGTGGCTTAGTCGGTTGAGCGTCCGACTTTCGCTTAGGTCATGATCTCGCGGTTCGTGGGTTCGAGCCCCGCGTCGGGCTCTGTGCTGACTGCCAGCTCAGAGCCTGGAGCCTGTTTCAGTCTGTGACTCCCTCTCTCTCTGACCCTCCCCTGCTCACGCTGTCTCTCTCTCTCCTAGAAATAAATAAAACATTAAAAAAAAAAAAAAAAAAATTTTAAAAAAAAGAACAGTCTACTAAAGAATGAATGTGTTAACCAGGAAATTAAAAAATTAAAAATACATGGAAGCAAACTTAAATGAAAACACAAAACCTTTGGGATGCAGAAAAGCATCGTAAGAAGGAAGTATGTAACAATTCAGGCCTACTCAAGAAGCAATAAAAGACTCAAATATACAACCTAATTTTATACCTAAAAGAGCTAGAAAAGAAACAGCAAATAAATTCTATAGCCAGCAGAAGAAGAGAAATAATAAAGAGTAGATCAGAAATAAATGATATAGAAACAGAAACAAAAACAATAACAATAACAAAAAACACAGTACAACAAATCAATGAAACTAGGAGCTGATTGTTTAAAAGAATTATTAAAATTGATAAACCTCTAGCCAGACTTATCAAAAATAGAAAGAAATAAATAAAATCACAAATGAAAGAGATTACAACCAACACTACAGAAATGCAACCATGAGAATATTAAGAAAAATTACATGCCAAAAAATGATACAATCTGGAAGAATAAATTCTTAGAAACATATAAACTACCAAAACTGAAAGAGAACAAAATAGAAAATTTGAAAATACCCATAACTAGCAAAGAAATTGAATCACTAATCAAAAATCTCCCAACAAACAAAAGTCCAGGGCCAGATGGTTTCCGAGGGGAATTCCACCAAATGTTTAAAAAGTTAATACCTGGGGCGCCTGGGTGGCTTAGTCGGTTAAGCGTCCGACTTTCACTTAGGTCATGATCTCGCNTAAAAAAAATAAAAAAAAAAATAAAAAGTTAATACCTAATTCTTCTCAAACTGTTCCAAAAAATGGAAATGGATAGAAAACTTTCAAACTCATTCTACAAGGCCAGCATTACCTTTATACCACAACCATAAAAACACCCCACTAAAAAGCAGAGTTATAGGCCAATATTCCTAATGAACATGGATGCACAAATTCTCAACAAGACAGTAGCAAATCAAATCCAACAATACATTAAAATAAGTATTCACCATGATCAAGTTTGACTTATTCCTGGACTGCAAGAGTGATTCAATATTTCAAATCAATCAAAATGATACACCACATTAATAAAGAAAAGGATAAGAACCACATTATCTCAATAAATGAGAAAAGGCTTTGACAAAATATATATTCCATTTTTGATAAAAACCCTCAGAAAATTAGGGTAGAGGGAACATACCTCAACATCATAAAGGTAATATAGGAAAGACCCACAGCTAATATCATCCTCAATGGGGGAAAAAAAACAACAACTGAGATCTTTTCTTCTATGCTCCAGAACAAGTCAGAGATGTCCATGCCTACCACTGTTATTTACATGGTACTGGCTGTCTTATCCAGAGCTATCAGACAACAGAAGAAATAAGATATCCAAATCAGCAAGGAAGAAGTCAAACTTAAACTATTCACAGATGGCATGATACTCTATGTAGAAAACCCAAAAAAGTCCACCAAAAAATTGCTAAAATTGATGCATGAATTCAGTTAAGTTGTAGGAAATCAATGTACAGAAATCTGATGTATTTCTATACACCAATAATAAAGCAGCAGAAAGAAAATTCAAGAAATTGATCCCATTTACAGTTGCACCAAGGGGAGGAGGGGCAAGATGGCAGAGAAGTGAGGAGCTCCGTACTTGCACTAGCACCCATACATCACACGGAAAAGATCTGAAGCCATTGGAAACCTTATGAAACCTGAGAGATTGGGAGAAAAAGGACGCAGAATCCACTGAGAAAGCCTTCTAACGTGAGTGCGAACTGGGGAAGATAAAATCGGGCCGGGATCGGAGGCTCCAGGGTGGGAGGCGATCCCCCTCTACGGGGAGTGAGAGGGGAAAAAGAGAGAGTCCGAAACAGAAAAACCTCCACTCGGGGGGGAAAAACCTCCGCTCGGGGCACAGAAAGACCGTGCTTGCCAAATAAATGCACATCAGGTCCCCTCGCGCCATCTGGTCCCGGAGGTGCTGAGCACACAGACTGCTTTTTTGTGCTTGCTTCTGGCTGGCTGCACTTCTAGAGTAGTGGTGTGCCTGCCGCCATTGTCCTCCCAGCGGGCTTGGGCCCCTGGAAGAGCTCCGCTTGGACACCGGGCGTCCGCACTCCTGGCTGGCTGGAAGTCTAGAGGGAAGGCAAAGAGCTGGAAACTGGGAGATTTTGTCTGTGAGTTCGTGTTTCGGGTGACGAGACATAGAGGGACCTGGCTTTCCTCACTCCAGCAGGTTCCACGCACCCAGCAGGCAAGCCCTCGTCCATGTCCATGCACTCCAGCCCGACCCAGAGCAGGAAACAGAAATTCTGACTCCACCCCCAGAGCGAGGCGGGAGACCTGGAATTGCCCCGAGGGGGTTGCCTGGGAAGTTGTGTCTAAGGCAATTTCAGCGGGGCTTGCGGACTAGGATTTGAAAACTAGGCCTTGCCTGGGTTGAAGAGTGCAACCAACTTTGGCTGCGCCCCCGGTACAGGGAGTTTACATGCCCAAAAAAAGTGAGGTGCAGCGCTTGGTTCAAGAAGGGACTGGAGCACCGCCACTCTCCTCCCCACAACCACCAAGGCAGAGCTCCCGCTCGAGGCATTGGATCACGCCACGCCCATTCCTGCTTGAGAGCTACCCTCCTCCCTTTTTTTTTTTCTTTTTTCTCTTTTCTCTCTTTTTTCCCCAGAACACTGACCTGATTAACTCTGGTCACCAGCTTGCTTAAACAATCACAACGAGTCCATTATGTAGATGTAAATTCTACACCTACCGACCTTTTCATCTCTTTCTCTCAGGAGTAATTNTTCACCACTAGCCCAGCCCTATAAGAAATCCTGAGAGGGACGCTCTGAAGGAAAGGTTTCAAGGAACAAAGATACCAAAGACACCACCACAAACATGAACCCTACGTAAGACACAAAGACTCTAAACCCACATATTTCAATAATAACACTGAANTTGCACCAAAACCCATAAGACACCTACAAATAAATCTAACCACAGAGGTAAAAGCTCTGTATTCTGAAAACTATAGAACACTCATGAAATAAACTGAGAGAACACAAAGAAATGGAAAAACATTTCATGCTCATGGATTGGAAGAACAAATATTGTTAAAATATCTTTAATACTGAAAGCAATCCATACATTTAATGTAGCCCTATCAAACGGCCATTACCATTTTTCACAGAGATAGAACAAACAATCCTAAAATGTGTATGGAAACAAAAAAGACCCCAAATAGTCAAAGCAATATTGAAAAAAGAAAAGCAAAGCTGGAGGCATCACAATTCCAGACTTCAAGCTATATTACAAACGTGTAGTCATCAGGACAGTATGGCAGACTGGCACAAAAACAATTAGATCAATGAAACAGAATAGAAAATCCAAAAATGGACCCACAACTATATGTTCAACTAATTTTTGACAAAGCAGTAAAGGATACTCAATGGAAAAAAGACCTTCTCTTCAACAAATGATGTTGGGATAACTAGACAGCAACATGCAAAAGAATGAAACTGTACCACTTTCTTACACCATACACACAAAAAGACTCAAAATAGATGAAAGACCTAAATGTGAGACAGGAAATTATCAAAACCTACAGAAGAACACAGGCAGCAACCTCTATGACCTCAGCCATGACAACTTCTTACTAGACACATCTCCAGAGGCAAGGGAAACAAAAGCAAAAATGAACTATCGGGACTTCATCAAGATTAAAAGCTTCTGGACAAAGAAATCAAATCAACAAAACTAAAAGGCAACCTACTAAACGGTAGGATATATTTGCAAATGACATATCTGGTAAAGGGTTAGTATTCAAAATATATATACAAAAAAAAAAAAATACAACTCAACACCAAAAAAAAAAATCCAATCTAAAAATGGACAGAAGAGGGGTACCTGGGTGGCTCAGTCAGCTAAACATTCACCTTTGGCTCAGGTCATAATCTCATGGTTTGTGAGTTTGAGCCACATGTCAGACTCTGTGCTGACCCCTCAAAGCCTGGAGCCTGCTTCAGATTCTGTGTTTCTCTCTCTCTCTCTCTCTCTCTGTCTCTGTCTCTCTCTCTCTGTCTCTCTCTCTGTCTCTCCCCCCCACCTGTGATTTCTCTCTCTCTTTTAAAACCTGAATAAACATTAGTTATTTTTATAAAATAAATAAAAATGGGCAGAAGACATGACCAGACATTTCTCTAAAGAAGACAAACAGCTTTTCAACAGACACATGAAAAGATGGTCAACTATCACTTATCATCAGGAAAATGCAAATAAAAATGCAAATATTACCTCACACTTTTTAGAATGGCTAAAATTAACAACACAAGAAACAACAGGTACTGTCAACTTTTGCACTGTTGATGGAAATGGAAATTATTACAGTGACTCTAGAAAACAGTATGGAGGTTCCTCAAAAAGTTGAAAATAGGACTAACCCATAACCCAGAAAATGCACTACTAGGTATTTACCCAAAGGATACAAAAGTACTAATTCGAAGGGACACATGCATGCTGATATTTATAACAGCATTATCAACAGAATCAAAGTATGGAAAAAGCCCAAATATCCATCAACTGATGAATGGATAAAGAAGAGATGGTGTGTATGTATGTGTTTGTGTGTGTGTGTGTGTGTATATACATATATATACATATGTATATACACACGCATATACATATACACACACATACATATATATATGTGTGTGCAATGGAATATTATTTAGCCATCAAAAGGAATGAAATCTTGCCATTTGCAATGATGCTGATGGATCTGAGTGTATTACACTAAGTAAAACACGTCAGTCAGAGAAAGACAAATGCCAAATGATTTCACTCACGTGAAATTTAAGAAACAAAACAAATGATCATAGGAGAAGGGGGAAAAAATAGAGGGAGACAAACCATAAAAGACTCTTACATAGATAGAACAAAGTGAATGTTGATGGGAGGGAGATGGGCAGGGGATGGACTCTATGGATGATGGGTATTAAAGAGGGCACTTGTTGCTATGAGCACTGAGTGTTACATGTAAGTGATGATACACTAAATTCTACACCTGAAAACAATATTACACTATATGTTAACTATTATTTAAATAAAAATTTGTATAAATGAATAAAACAAAGACTGTAAAAGAAACAAAGAACACTCTGTAATAATAAGCGAGACAATCCAACAAGAAGATGTAATAATTGTAAATATTTATCCCTTCAACCTGAGAGAACACAAATACATAAGAGTTAATAATAAAAATAGAGGAACTAATTGATATTAATAATAGTAAAGGACTTCAACATCCACATACATCAATGGACCGATCATGCAACCAGAAAGTCAACAAGGAAACTGGTTTTGAATGATACACTGGACCAGATGGATTTAATAGATATATTCAGAACATTCCATCCCAAAGTAGCATACACATTATTTTCAAGTACACATGGAATATACTCCAGAAAAGATCACATGTTAGGCTACACAAATCTCATCAAATTCAAAAATAACAAAGTCTTCGGGCAGATAGGTGGCTCAATTTGTTGACCGCCCAACCACCCTACTTTGGCTCACGTCATGACCTCACGGTTCATGAGTTTGAGCCCCACGTTGGGCTCCGTACTGACAGCTCAGCCTAGAGCCTGCTTCAGATTCTGTGTCTTCCTCTCTTTCTGCCCCTCCCCTGCTCATACTCTGTCTCTGTCTCAAAAATAAACAAAGATTAAAAAAACTTTAAATAATAAAGTCATACCACATATCTTTTCTCACCACAGTGTTATGAAACTAGAAATCAACCACAAGGAAAAAATCTAGAAAGAGCACAAATACATGGAGGTTAAATGGCATGCTACTAAACAATAAATGAGTAAACTACAAAACCAAAGAGGAAATAAAAAATTACATTGAGAAAAATGAAAATGAAAACAATGCTCCAAAACTTTAGGGGCACAGCAAAAGTGGTCCTAAGAGGGAAATTTAAAGCAACAGGCTTACCTCAAGAAGCAAGAATAGATCTGAAACAACCTACTTGTATACATAAAAGAGCTAGAAAAAGAAGAAAAAACAAAACCTCAAACCAGCAGAAGAAAGGAAACAATAAAGACTACAGCAGAATGATATAGAAAGTAAAAAGCAATAGAACAGATCAATGAAACCATGAAGTGATTCTTTGAAAAGATCAACAAAATCGATAGCCCTCTACCCAGACTCATCAAAATAAAAAAAGGTCTCAAATAAATAAAACCAGAAATGAAAGAAGAGAAATAACAACTGACACCAAAGAAACAAAGACAACTGTAAAACAATGTTACTAAAAATTATATGCCAGAGTGCCTGGGTGGCTCATTCAGGTAAATGTCCAACTCTTGATTTTGGCTCAGGTCATGGGTTATGATCTCATGGTCATGAGATCAAGCTCTGCATTGGGTTCTGTGCTGGGCTGAGGCCTGCTTGAGATTCTCTTTCTCTCTCTCCCTCTGCCCCTCTCCTGCTTATGTTCACTCTTTCTCTTTAAAAAAAATATACATATATATAAATATATATACAGTATATATATACTATATTTACATATATGCATGCCAACAAATTGGACAACCTAGGAGAAATAAATTCCTAAACACATATAACTTCCAAAAACTGAAACAGAAAAAAAAAAATTTAACAGACTGATTACGAGAAATGAAATTGAAACAGTAATTTAAAAAATTCAACAACAACAACAGCAACAACAAACTCCAGGACTGGATGGTTTCAAATGGTTTACCTAATATTTAAAGAAGAGTTAATACCTATTCTTCTTAAATCATTCCAAAAAAAATAGAAGAGGAAGGAAAACTTCCAAATTCATTCCATGAGACTGGCATTTCCATGATATAAAAAACAAATAAAGACACTACAAAAAAGGGAACTACATGCCAATATCTCTGATGAGCCTAGATGCAAAAATCCTCAACAAAATACTAGCAAACTGAATCCAACAATACATTAAAAAAAATCATTCACCATGACCAAGTCGGATTTACATGTGGGATGAAAGAATGATTCAATATTTGCAAATTAATCAATGTGATGCAGCATATCAACAAGACAAAGGATAAAACCATATGATCATTTCAGTAGATGCAGAAAAAACACTTTACAAAGTACAACATCCATTCATGATAAAAACTCTCAACAAAGTAGATGTAGCAAGAACATACCTCAACATAATAAAGGTCTTATATGAAAAACTTACAGCTAACATCATACTCAATGGGGAAAAACTGAGTGCTTTTCTTTTAAGGTCGGGAACAAGGCAAGGATGTCCAGTGTCACAATTTTTATCCCACATAGTAGTGGAAGTCCTAGCCACAGCAATCAAACAACAAAAGTAGTAAACAGCATCCAAAATTGTAAAAAAGAAATAAAACTTTCACTACTTGCAGATGACATCACACTAGATGTAGAAAATCCAAAAGACTCCAACAAAAATCTGCTAGAACTGATACATAAATCCGATAAACTTGCAAGATACAAAATCAATGTACAGAAATCCATTGCATTTCTATATACTAACAATGAAGCAGCAGAAAGAAAAATTAAGAAAATAACCCTAATTGCAGCCCCTCTGGAAAAAATAATCCAGTGAAGAAATGCATAGAAGACATGAATAGACACTTCTCCAAAGAGGACATCCAGATGGCCAACAGGCACATGAAATGATGCTCAGCGTCTCTCATCATCAGGGAAATACAAATCAAAACCACACAGAGATACCACCCCACGCCGGTCAGAGTGGCTAAAATGAACAAATCAGGAGACTATAGATGCTGGCGAGGATGTGGAGAAACGGCCACCCTCCTACACTATTGGTGGGAATGTAAACTGTGCAGCCCCTCTGGAAAACAGTGTGGAGGTTCCTCAAAAAATTAACAATAGAACTCCCCTATGACCCAGCAATAGCAATGCTAGGAATTTACCCAAGGGATACAGGAGTGCTGATGCACAGGGGCACATGGACCCCAATGTTCATAGCAGCACTCTCAACAATAGCCAAATCATGGAAAGAGCCTAAGTGTCCATCAGCTGACGAATGGATCAAGAAGATGTGGCTCATCTACACAATGGAATACTATATGCCAACAAGAAAGAATGAAATCTGGCCATGTGTAGCGACTCGGATGGAACTTGAGGGTGTTATGCTGAGCAAAATAAGTCAGGCATGGATACAGGAGGAGGGGGAAGGGGAGTAATGGGCATGGAGGAGGGCACTTGTTGGGATAAAAACTACAATGAGATATCACCTTACAGTTCTCAGAATGGCTAAAATCTAAAACTCAAAAACCAATAAGTGTAGGTGAGAACGTGGAGAAAAAGGAACCCTTGTGCACTGTTGGTGGGAATGCAAACTGGTACAGTCACTACGGGAATCATTATGGAGGTTCCTCAAAAAATAAAAAATACAAAAACACTAATTTGAAGGTATATATGCACCCCTATGTTTACTGCAACATTAATATACAGGGGCACTTGGTGGCTCACCTGATTGAGCATCTAACTCTTGATGTTGCCTCAGGTCACAATCTCACAGTTTGTGAGATCAAGCCCCACCTTAGGCTTTGAGCTGAGCATGGAGCCTGCTTGGGATTCTTCCTGTCTCTCTGTTCTTCCCCTGCTTGCTCACGCATATATGCTCTCTCTCTCTCAAAATAAATAAATTTAAAAAATAATTGGTGTATGTATACATATACAATATTATTCAGCCATAATAATGAAATCTTGCCATTTGCAACAACATGGATGGATCTAGAGAATATAATAAGTGAAATAAGCCAAAGAAAGACAAATACCATCTGATTTTACTCATATGTAGAATTTTAAAAATAAAACAAAGGATATAAAAAGACAAATCAAAAAACAGACTCTTAAATATAAAGAACAAATTGGTGACTACCAGGTGGATGGGAGGAGGGGTATGTGTGAAATCAGTGAAGGGGATTAGGATGTTACTTGCCATGGTGAGCACTGAGCAATGTATTATCTCTACTGTGTACTTGAAACTAATATAGCACAGTATGTTAACTACACTGGATTTATTTTTTGTTTTTTTTTAAAAGATTCTGCAAGACATGAAAGTTGACAGTGAGTATCTTCAGTTGGCATGTTCCAGTAGATTTAGAAAACAGAATAAAATCCAATGTATGGGAAGTAACAAAGAAACAGTATAAGAAGAGGCAGATTATCCTAATGTAGAAAGTTTTCCATGAAAGATAACAAGTTCCCTGTTGATGGACATATTCAAGCATACACTGGATGTTGGCAAAGATATTCCTGGAGGGTTTTTCACATTAGGTTAGAAAAATAAATTACTGGTTATAGATTCTCAAATCTTAGGAAGCATAAAAGTAATGCTCTAAACATAGTGCTACATGGTAAACAAATTTTTATAAATGTTGCCACCTGTACTGTGAAAGCAAAGAATAACAATGGGCATACATTCCTCACAAGGAGCATATTAGACTAAATGCTAGCAGCTTCCTGGTAGCTCTCTGTGTGCTGTAAGTCTAGCTGAAGATGTCAGACAAGCTGAGTAGACAGCTCAGGATACAGTAGAGAGAACACACCCATTGATCAGCCCCTGAAAGTCACCCTGGATCAGAGCCATGAAAGGTTTTATGAACAAATAACAAGGGCAACAAGCAACACGGTAAGATATTAGAGACCATAACGGGCTGCTGACTCCTTAAACTGCTGCTGTACTCATTAGCGATCCCTAAAATTCTACTTTAGGGGTTTACTTTTTTTTGAGGTTCACTTTTCATCACAAAGCTTTGATTGCTGTTGACAGAGAAACAAAGAGAAACAGAGACATAGATATTCTAGAACGGAATCACAAACACCTCAGTAGAAATGGAGGATTACAGAGCATAAAGAGGTTGTGGCAGATCCAGGGCAGCATCTCTTCCTCTCCATCCCTCTACTCTACCTCAAGATTCATTGTCTCTTAACAATCTTTCTGTATCAGATTCCTAAACTAATCACACTTGAGCTTTCAAATCTACCTTCCACCAAAGTGAAGGATCTTTCAAAAATGAGGATCTGGCCATATTATCACCACTTAAAATTCTCTAATGTCTCCTCATTGACTTCAGAACAAAGTCTGTGATCTTTAGCACCACCTGGCAAGTCCACAATAATTTAGCCATAACTCTACCTTCAATTCCAGCGAATCCTGCCTCATACTGATTTCCATGGAATTTTCCATCACTGTTTGTTATTTCTCATCTCCATGTGTTGGCTTAAGTTTTTGCTTCTACCTAAACCACCTAATATTTTTGTATGAATACTTCTTATATATTCTTCAAGGGTCAGATCAGACAACAAAATTTTAGAGTCTTTCTTGACTGTCCCCTTCCCCTATGCTTCAGCCAAAAGCCAAGTGGCATCACCAAGGGAATAAGGTGGCATGGATACAGGAGGAGGGTGAAATAATGGTAGGAAAGGATATTGACAATTATTAAGTGCTTCTTATGCAATGGATACATGTTGGGCCCTCTATATTCAGGGCCCAACCTATAACCTTATAACCTAAGACTGTTGGTACCAGCCATGGCCCTTTCAGGATCCATTTCCCAACTGGAGGGTCACTTGAAATGTGTTCTTTTAGGAGAGAGAATCTCATGATATTCCAAAAGCTATTTTGTTCTCCAGGGGCTCCAACTTTTGCAGAAAACAAAGAGCCATCTCAGAGTTTCTGTCACCACATGCTGACTGGCTGCAGCCAAGGGTGCAAGCTTCTCTGAGAACCGAGGCCAGAGCACACAACACACATGGGCTCTGGCAGAGCTATATCCCACCCTGATGCAGCACAAATTAATGGGTAATAAAAGTCAAGAAATCAAAAAATAAAATAGATAAAAGTATTTCTTTACTCATGCCATAAAAGTTACTGAGCATCCATCTTGTGCTTAGAGCTAGGGGCCGAGGCTGAAGTAGGAAGCCATGCAAGTTTGCTGCATCCAGCACTGTCCCAGTGCCTCAGGAGCCAACAGCAGTAATAAAGGTGATGCCATATTTGTGTTTTACACTTGAGTCCATAAGGCCAGGGATCAGTGAGGCCCAAAACACTTGATAAGAACAAGCCCTCATCCTGACCAAGGCTCTTCTTGGGTTTATTAAGCCAGTACTCAGAAACCCACTACTGGCTAGGTTTATGAGGGGCCCACTATTGGTTAGGCAGATTGACTCCCCCAGGGTGACCAGAATAGAAAAACCAGGATTTGATAAGAGATGCTGGGGCCACGGTAGCATAAAACAAGAAAGGAAAAAAAATCAGGATTACTATAGTGAAATCTGAAGATTAATTATTTTGTTTCACAGGAAAAAAAGTAGCTGCATCAGTACCAGATTTTTGAAAACCAGAATCCATTGCATGCCTCCCACAGATGCTGATGTCAACCCAAGTATTGAATTTGGATTGATTATTGAGGCATTTTTATTATGCATTAACTGTATACATTTTAAGGCAAGCTTTCTTTAAAATTCAATAAATGTAATGTTTAAAAATGAAAGACCTTTCATAAAATGAACTCAGGTTAAACCAGGTTCTTAGAGCATTACAATCACTGTCATAAGGATGAATTAAGAAGGTTGTCCTGTTCTCCAATTTAATAACACTTTTGACTGCCTCGTAAATTGTGTGATATATAGTAATTTGGCATCCAGTATTTGATTGGCTTGCTCCTCCAACCCTTCCTCATAAATTAATGTCACTATGAACACAGACAAGTTCTTTCCTACATTACCTGAGTCCTTTTTAAATAGCTATTAACCCTTACTTGCCACCAAGACAGTATTAATTTGATTTAAAAAAAAAAAAGAACTATGCCAATTAAAAGACTCAAGACTACCTCTAATAATCCATGTAACTAGGTGTAAACATTTAACATTGAGAAATACCTGTTCTCAAAAAAAGGAAAACTTTTAAGCATCCCTTCCATGCACTAGACTCCATGGACATTCACAACTGTGGAGCCCCAAATATGATGCAAGAAAGAATTCTGTGAATATCCAGGTTCTGATGAATATGCTCTAATCATATAGCAAGAAAGACAGTCCATTTAAGCAGCAATCCACTTTGTTGTGATGGGAGGACTAGAGAGAGTTACAGAGGACAAGGAAGAGCACAAAATCCAATCTTTGTGAGGTCAGTGAAAGCTTCACAAAAGTTGTAAATGGAGATATGGCAGAGGAGTAACCAGGCAAAAATGTATGCAAGGGGGAAGGGGCAGGAGAAGTCTCTCTTTGGAGGTAAAGAAAACAATATACGGGAATGAGCACTGCTTACCTGAAGAACCAAATGAAGTTTTTTTAAAAAAAGCCAAAACATAAAGGGCAAGAAGGAGGTATTGTGACAGACATGGCTACAGAGGTATAGAGCAGTCACCTGAAGAGATGGCACATAAACCATTTGTTTAGGTTTTATCCTAGGGGCAATTTCTGATCAGGAGAGTTTCCTCAGCAGGAGAATGACAAATCAGATTTGCATTTTTGAAGGCTACCACTGACTCTAGTAGTGAGAATCAGATTGAATGAGGCAAACCTACAAGTCTGGAGGTCACTCAGAAGGCAGGCTGATACAGTAATCTGGGTGGCAAATAATGGCCACTTGGACTCGAGTAATTACAGTGGAAATAGAGATCAAGTGTTAGATTTGAGAATATTTAGGCAACAAATGCAACAGGATTAAATGATTGTTTGGACATAACAGCTGATGGAGAAAAAGAAATCAGTGATGATACCCATCTTTCTGGCTGGAATAAATGGTACAGGAGAGCCATTCACTGAGATGAAAAGCACTGGGTTGGGGAGGGGGCTGGTGCATGAACTGTGAGGGAGTTAGGAGTACAGTTCTGGCTGTACTGAGGTTGAGGCACCTGCAGATTTCCCAGGGGGAGACATTTAGTAGGCAGCGGGGTACATGAATCTAAAGTGCAAGAATGTGGGCTTCTGGGACAACTTGCTTTTCAGAAGTATACAGTCTTTAGGAGAGAGGTTCACTAAGGCAATGTTCAGTCAAGGGCCTTAAAGTACAGAAATAGAACTGTCATGTCAAAGAGAGGGAGGGTTGACATTCAGTTGTGGGAATCAGGCATGGTTTCACAGAGGTGATATTTAAGACCTTTACAGATGGGTAGGATTTTAGTTGGCTGTTAGAGGAAAAAGTGGTCTGTGTGAAGCTGGGGTTGCCTGATCAAAAGTAGAGAGAAAAAACTGTGACACTACAGCAAATTATGAATATTTACACTGGGCCAAAGTTTAAAGTCTGTTTGGGGGTGAACTGTAGCTGGAAAGAGGAACTGATTGAAAGGCAAGGAAGACTAAACTTTATTCTATGAGTGATATGGATTCTTCAGAGGTGTCTGAACTAGGGAATGACAGTCTTTGTGAATTTCGCAGACCACATCTTACCTTGCTGAGCCTTTACGAAGAAAGTAGGATTTGTGAGGCACCAGCACAAGGCGGCAAGGGTTTTGAACTCATACAGCTCTAGGTTATAATCCTAGCTCTCATATTCAGAGGCTATGTGATCTCATGGAGTGAGTTCCTGATTCCTTGGGTATAAAGAGCAGCATGACACCCACTTTTCATGGTTGATGTGAACTTTAAGGATCACAGACTGAAGGTACCTGGTGCACAGGAGACCATTACCATACAAAGAGCTGCTGGAGTGGTGATGGCTGGGACAGATGTAGTTCCATCTGTCACCCCCTCCTTGTCTAGGCTGGCTCTTCAGAAGCAGGACATGATAGTAACAGCAACCATTTCAGCTGAGGAAGAGCCTGCCCACCTGGAAAGGAGTCACATTTCTTCCCTCCGCTCTAAAAAATACAACATGACTATTTCCTGCCATACAGGAAAGAAGTCTCAGCACTAAGAGGGAGAGCTTTGGTTGTTCAGGAGCTCACTGCTGTGTATTTCCACAGGTCACTATAAAACAATAGCAATGGCCTACAGACTGTGCCTGGGGCTCCACCAACTAACTTCTAAGTGACAACTTTTTAGTTATTCAGTAACCTGCATCTGAATCTGGGGACAGGGCCCAGAAGTAGCCATTTAAATAAGATCTGAACACCTCCTCCCAGATGCATGATGTCATAAAACTGAACATGGAAGAACCAGGCAGCAACCATTTCCCACACATGAGATTCTGTCTACCCGCTCCACAATGGGCTAATGAATCAAGATTTATCAAGTATATCCATGATAAAGAAGGTCTGGCACAATAGAGAGGGATTTGTGTGTGGCATTTTATTTCTGAGAGGTGAATGACAGACTATAGTTTTTGAGATCTTTAGAAAGAAGGCTTCTACTCGGACTTTGGCCTACCTATGAGGATTGTACAAGGCAGAATAAGATATTCCAACAAGAAGATCTGTATCTTTGGAACAGACAGGGGAAGGAGAAAGCAGCCACAAGCATTTCACATTAACTGCCAGGGTTAATGCAAAGGGTCTGAGAGGTTATTCTACTTGTAAGCTAACAAGTTATCTTGTCACAATTTCATGGATACATTCTTGAGTCAGAGACCAAAAAAACTGTTATAACCAAAGTAGTAGGGAGAGGGTCAGCAAGATCACTGAGCCCCAATTCCCCCAGATGGATGCATAGGAAGTGGTCTGCAATATAAGAAGGAATACTGAGCCTGTGGAATCCATGGCTTTATTGGAATATGTTAAGAGTGCCTGTTCTCTGTCTTGGAAGAGATACTACTTCATCCCTCAAGGTTACTTATTACAAACAAACCTTGAAAAATAGCCCAGATAAACAGTGGTCAGGCCTTGCAATCTTGGCATACCTGGAAAGATATACAGAAGTAAAAGAGACCTATAAAAGAGTGTCTTCCCACACTAAGCCCTATCACACTGGGGCTGGCTTCTAGCTGTATAACTCAGCATCCCAATGCATTCTCTCTCCTTTGAAACACAGGTCTTGTTGCAAAGACTAGGGGACCTCTTAATGCTCACTAGGATGATGACCTTCTAAAGGTACCTTTAATTAATCAGTCTCCTTAATGACTCCTTAGCAACCATGATAGCTAAGAATCAAACCTACACACACACACACAGGAAGTAGGGAGTGAGGAAAAGAGAGAAATGATTTAACTCCTTTTCAAAGCTGTCCCTGGCTTTATAATACTGAAATCAGAATATTCCAGCCCTGGGGAAGAAACTTCTGTTAATTCTTGAGAAGTTCACAATCTGCCACATAAATCAGAGTAATACGGTAAGCTGTGATAAGCACAGCGACACATGTGGAGTTCGATTAAGTCTTTTGTTCTCCCTGGGGAAAGGAAGAAAAGCTTCTTTACATGATATAGCAATATCAAATTATCTGCTATTTTTTAATATTGCACATCTTAGAGTCATATCTGGGGTTGTTTTGTGAAAAGTGAACTGATGAATAATTTAGAATGGTATCTTAGCACCTCTCCCTGCATATAAAAAAAATGTAATCTGACTTAATTGTATGTTGCCATGATAACATTAAGAAAGTCCCCAAGGGGTAACTGGGACATGCCCGGCTTAATGAAAAGTCAAAGGACATTACTTGAATTTATATGAACTCCGTTTTCATGCTTGCACTGCATGTTCTTCAGGATGTGGTGCTGGCCTCCCTCTCCTGAGAATGTGGAGCGCACAGCAGTGTCTGTGGTGGCTTGCCTTCGCTTAAAGAGCTAATTAACTGCTTATCATGATTTTCTCATTTGGAAATCAAGAGGCTTATGGAAATCTTTTGGAACCACAAGTTGGAATTCACGCAACTTCATTACTCATTGAAGTTGGAACTCCTTTGATTGTGACAGTTTTTGTGCTGTTGTTTTTTTCCCCCAGTGCATCCATAACACTGAAAGCCATCCCAGACATCGAAACTACATGCCTATATAACAACAAAGTTAGTGCATGCAGGGGAAACATGCAGCAGAATTAACAAAGGCAAAATATGTCTGGATTTATATGAAGACAAACTACACTCAGAGCTGGCCAAAGCATAGAAGGATTAGCTTATTATCTCTATGGCAGAGAATTTAGACACTAGGAAGTTGATGAGCCATCAACCTAGACAAGAACTGGGGACTGGGAAGGGTCAGATGGTTCATATCATCAAGGTTTAACAAATGAAGACAAGACTGAGGGTGAGCATTCAGAATGTCAAGAGAAAGTGAGGTGATCAGAAAGAACAAAAGCAATGAAAAATTCATGGCCATGGACACCTCTGGGTCCACTCACAGCTCTAAAAGCCACCATTGAATTTGTGTGGCTTCCACTTCCTGGCCTTCCAGGAGGGATACACTTCGTTATCCTTTCTTCCTTCCTCAGAGGCTGACCTAGTTTGCACAACTGGTGGCATTACTAAATGAACATTAAACTTGAGGCCTATTCAATTTGGCGTCGATGCCCCACCTTACTCTTCCCTCCCATCCCTAAACATACACATTCCACATTCTAGTCTTACCTCCCTGATCCTAACCATAGCTCTTCTCACTCAATTCCCTCCTCTTCTAATTCCTCCTGTTTCTCTGCTCTTTCCTCATCTCTGCCCATTAAGATGTCTATTCTTCAAGGCAAAGCTCAAATGTCAGCTCCTCTCTACGAAGCACTGCTCAGTCTTTGGCTACTTTTTCCTTCATCAGAATTCCAGAATTACTGGGGCACCTGGGTGGCTCAGTTGGTTAAGTGTCCAATACTGATTTGGGCTCACATACGATATGGGTTCACATATGATCTCACAGTTTGTGGGATCGAGCCCTGTGTTGGGCTCCAAGCTGGGTGCGGTGCTTAAGATTCTCTCTCTCTGCCCCTCCCCTGCTCATGCTCATTTGCTCACTCTCTCCCCCCCTCAAAAAAAAAAAAAAAAAAAAAAACATGGAGGAGGACACTTGTGGGGATGAGCACTGAGTGTTATGTGGAAACGAATTTGACAATAAACTATTAAAAAAAAAATCCTTAATCCTTCATCTGTGTTCTCATGAGTTTTGAGTAATATTTATTATGCTTTCCACTTTATGCATAGGTGTGTACATTAATCTCTAGCTCACTAGGTTAAATTATTTCTTGAGCTCAGTATCCATGTCTTTTTCTTTCTGTATATATATGGCTAAGCACTGTACTTTAATTTTAGCACATGCTTCATAAGTGTAGGCTAAATATTAAGCTAAAGTTAACAGTGACCATCTTGAAATGGGGGTGGGGGGGAGGATCATTCTGAATTTCCTCGAAGACTATGGTATTCTTACATCATAGGAAAAGTCATGCTTTACAGGCTGGGAGTTCACTGAGGTTCCTAAATGAGCTGAGGTCACCTCTGCAGTAGGCCCACTGTCCTGCTGGCCACACTGTAAAGAATGGGTTATATACAATGCAGGAGGAATGAATTATATATGATAGGAGAAATTCAGGTACCAGGCTCCAAAAGAACAAGTCTGCAGACTCAAGGCCAGCTCTGTCACTGGCCACAGCTGGGACTTCACAGTGGGCATATAGTAGTCCATTATGGTGATATGCAGTGACACTTCTGGTCCAAAGTAAATGCTCTCACTGCTTCTTATATGTCACAATGTTTATTTCACTTGAACTATCTCTTTGTGAGTTGGGGCACTTAAATATCTCAAGGTGGCAGTCAAAGTAAATCTCTGCTTAGAGTTTCCACAAGTGACAGAGGTATCTCAGATTGGATAGATTAAAAGACAAAACATTCTGACAGGTGGGATAATACCATCCAATTGCTCAAAAGAGCCATAGCTCCTCCAAATCCAGGCTTTCCTTGAGATGTGTGTCTGCTCAGTCCATGTATCTTCATTAGTCAGCTTCATAAGAATGGCACTCTCTAAGGAAGAAGATGGCATGGCAGACTGAGAGGAAGATAAGGCACACAGGAGTCTTGGATATTGATTTGGGAATTTTTGACATTAATGGTGATGGCAATGCAAGGATTCATGTAAACATAAAGTGAATTCTATTTTATTTGAAGAGAAGAACTATTGACAAGCCAAATAAGACAGAGAAAGTTCAGTCAGGTATGAAAGTAGGAAAGAGGGTAAGGTATGTAAACTGGCTGGAAGATCCTAACTCAGGTTTAAGGTTTTAGGCTTGTTTAGTGATAGTGAAGACCAGGATACTATGGTGACTATGGGTAGATTTTAGAAACTGAGGACAAAAGAAAGAGTTCCCACACTGCAACAGTTGTTGAACTATCAACCAGTTGTTGAAACCAAAGAGAAGATAAAGAGCAAAGGCCAAAAAACGTTGATTCAGGTAACTGAAAATTGAAGAAAGTAGAAATTCATATTGGAGGCAGTAGAGGATGGAGTTGTGGTTTTAGAAATAATAAGGTAAACAGAAAGCATGAATTAGGAAATAGAGGAAAGAGTGAGAAGGTATTGGTTTGTTAAGGACACTGTCACCCTGTTGAATTGCAAATATCCTTGAGAAAAGGTCAACTTTTAAATGATGTATGTTATTTACCTCTATAAGGAAGACTTTCCTATTGATTTTTGATGACAAGATTGAATAGAAAATTGATAAATAGGGGCTGGGAGTGGACTCTGAAGTCTGAGGTGGAAAGGGAGAGCTGGAGTGAGGAGGTAGACTAGAGAGAACCTGAGTCCACATCTTTCACCACAGTATGTCAGGAAGGGAGACAGGGCAGAACAGATAGGATATATTTGAAGGTCATGACCCTGGATGGAACAGACTGAGGAATAGGCATCTCCCTTTGCTCTCCATGTATTCTGTAACACAGAAATATGGAGAATTAGTTCCTTAAGCCTAGCATGTGACATTAGTAGCCAACTGCTGCCTACAGATGTCCCATGACAGAGGGAGAGCCTGAAGCAAAAGGCACACACAGCATGAAAACCTTAGATGATTCATTTTGTTGTTGGCATTCCACCAGCATTAGCATATGACCAGCAGCCAGGAACCACTGCTGTATCCTAACCAGTGGCAGAGCGCCTCTTCATGACTGTGTTATTGGCCCCAAGGAAAGATCCAGAATGGTAGTCCACCCCCTGGGCACCATTGTCCTTCTAATAACTGAGCAGCATTTGAATCATGACAAATTTTTGAGTAGCCTGTGGCCTCCTTAGGGACAGTCCATCTTCCTCAGACGACTCCAGCTAGCAGGAAGCCTCACAGCCCACTATCTGCTGCTGCCACCCACCTTGAGGCAATTTTATAGGCTACCCAATCCCAAACAAACAAGAGCAAACTCTAATTTGGAGCCTCATTCTAATTTGTGGTATACTGTCTCTCTCAGAGCTAATGCTTCTTTGTACTTCCCCATCTAAGACATTGACTTCTGACTTGTTTGCCTCAAATACTAGTGAGCTTCTTACCAAATGTGACCCTCTTGTACAAGTGACTGGTCTGAGACAATATAACTCTCCAGCCATCTCTTCTGGTTTCATCTGTAGAACTAGCACCAGAAGGAACCAGGGAGAATAATCCTATGGAAACTTCAAGTTGAAAACCTGGTTTTTATCTGTCCTCAGTGCTCAGTTAAAGCCTTTGTTCTTTCTTTGATCCATTTCTACTCACCTTGGCTAATCTGGCAGAGTAACTTCTCTGAGGCTTTAACAGCAAAATGGTCATTTAAACCCACATGTTGGGAGACATTCTCAACTGTGTCTTCATCAATTCAAAGGTGTTTGGAAGGACATTTTTGAAAAATCCACTTGCTTTTTCTACTATTACATCAGAATTTTTCTCTCTACTTCTGAACTTTCTATCCTATTAATATTGGTCCCATTACTTAGTCACAAACCACAATGTGCCTCTTCTAGATAAGAGGGGCAGAGAGGAGAGTGTAGCAAATTGAAATATAGAAAGGACTGAATTCAGATCTAATTTCTTCTCAAGGTCTCACTGTTTTCAAATGAGACCCCTTTTTAGTAACATAAAACACTGAAGAATTGGGTGCTTTTGGATAGGCAAATGGTAATCTTGTGGGTTCCTAAAAAATGGAGTGCCATCTTTGGTGGCAGATACAAAGGCTTCATTTCTACCCAGCACCCAAAAGTGGACATGAATGCAAGTGCTGAGTATTGAAGACAGCAAAGCTGAATGCTCTGAGTGACAATAATAATGGTGATATAATCCAATATTATTACTACAACCTTTACTTACATAATCCTCATACAATAGTTCTACAAATAGATACTATAATTTACTTCATTTTCCAGATGAAGAAGAAGGTTCAAGGGGATTAAGTAGTTTCTGCACAGCAGCATAGTGGCTCATTCTGTGTTGGAACCCATAGCTCCGACGTCCAGAGCGAGAGCTCCCTCCTGCAACACTAACTGGTCTCTTATTTGGTGTCCTGTCCCAGCACCAACAATCAAATCCTCCAGGCAAACATCCCCCAGCAACAGCTCAGCCTCTCAATAGACCAGTACAGGCTACTCTTTGGAAGAGCTGAGTATTTTTTATCTCACGTGTATATGACCAATCATAGGTTTTTGTGTTTGAAAAATTCTGACATCACTAATCTGACTGCAAACTCAACCTGTGTTCTAAGTAACAGCCAGAACAGGGTCTCTTACCCAGGAAATGTTTATGATGGAATAAAAAATTCCTGGTTTCAGTTACTTTTAGAATATCTCTGAATCAAGGAGAAACCATGTGACCTCTTAGAAAAATGTCAGTCATCTGTGCTTGCCATCCTAACAAAGTTGGAGCACAGTTGGAGGCTTATATGGAATGTAGCAAGGTGTAGACAAAAGGGCACCTGCTTTACAGTGAAACAGACCCACATATGAATCTTGGCTCCCTCACTAGCAACTTTCATGAAGTTAGGCATATCATTTAAATTGCTTTGCACCTCAGTTTCCTTATCTGTAAAATTGTATCTTCCTTTCAGGGTGACCCTGAGGATTGGATTAGTAAAATAACATGTATAATATTATTAAGCATATATAAGACCTCAACAAATACTAATATGCTTTTCCACTGCTCCTTTTCCAAAATAAATTTTAAGAAAATGATTTTTTTACTATATCAATATAATACTTGTAATATTCAAATTCATAGGACACCTGGATGGCTCAGTTGGTTAAGCATCTGACTCTTGGTTTCAGCTCACGTCATGATCTCACAATTTCATGACTTGAAGCCCCATGTCGAGGCAGCATGGAACCTGCTTGAGATTCTCTCTCTCCCTCTCTCTGCCCCTCCCCTACTCATACTGTCTCTGTCTCTCTCAAAGCAAATAAAGTTCACTTCAAATAACTTGTATTTGATTCAATCTACCATGGTGAAACAAAATGATGATCCATCAAAGTTTTTAAATGGGGTGCGTTTTTACAATATTTTGTCAGATGTCATTCAAATACGGTAGAGGCTGCTACATGAAGCTGTACTTTTCCAGGCCTGCAAGGAGAATGACAGCCTTAAAGACATGATCCCCAGTTGTCCCTTTTCTACCCTACACTTGGCTCCAGTTCAGAGTCAGAGTAGTGAAATTTAAAAAATCATAATCAATTTTTTGCAGTGGAATGAAATAGAATGGAATGAAAATATCAGTTCATCCAACATAGATAAAGTACTGTTTCATGGGATGTTTGATCCTTTATTATCTATATATACAGATTTTTTATATGTATTTGTGTACTAGTTGGCATCATAAAATTATTTTTTACTATGGGTCCCAATCAAACAAGCTTGAAAACAGCTACTCTGGATGGTAATCTAGAAGCCCCAGGAGTCAAGCCTTTCCCAATAGCTGGAAGGTTGCAGAGGCTTTAGGATAGCCTGGATTGAGCCTCCTAGTAGCACTTCATGTATATAGCCTTGTTTGGGGCACAAGAATCAGATTAACCTATGATGTCACGATGTCAGATGTAACTTTGACCACACAGCTGGCACACCCAGAGACAAAGATCTACAGTTACAGAATGGATAAATGAAGCTGTCAGAACGTAGATGATATAATACTGTTCACAAACAGCTGCAGTGTAGGCACAGACTGGGTCACCTGTTCAAGCACTTGTGCTCATTCTATTTTGGGACACTCTTGATGAACTCAACCAAACATGTGTCCCTCCAGACTGGGCTACTGATGACAAGGAGATAAGAAAAATGCTGTCTTTTTGAAGTAAATACTAATTTATTTGGTCTCTCAGAACTTTTTGCTTCACCTAACCAAACAGTGGCCTTCTATCTTTTTTTTATTTCCTGTTCTTGTGCCATTACAGGAAATGGGTTGAACTGCATTCTACTCAGATACTCATTTGTATCAAATTTTCTTCTAACAGTTCTTATTTCCTTTCAGGTCCTGTTTGTCATCTTCTACAACTTCTCACTTCAGATATCTAGTGCTAAACCATGATATATGTGATTTACCTTTAAATTAAGGTCCAGAAATAACACATATATACATACTTTTTCTCCCCAAGGGGTGTATTTCTTTCCTGATATCAGATTAGTCTGATTCATTTTGGTTACAGTTGTAAGAAGGAAATTTCTAAGAGAAGCACAATCATATCAGATAGAGAATGTGTTAATATAATCAGAGTTTCTAAGAAAAAGTAGTTTTGACAGATTAGAAATTGTATCTTTGTGAGGATACTGCCCAACTTGTCAAGCCCTCCTTACACAGTGACAGCAGGCTCCCTCAAACTTCAGGGATGCCCTGTCTTCTCATCACATTATGGAAAGCCAGCCTGGAGCTGTATTTGGACCTCTCTGTCAGAGAAGACTAACAAACAGGAAGTACAGCTCCCTACTTTAAGTTTCTAGCAGCTGTTGCTGATGCTTCTTGGTGCTCTCACAGAGGTTCCAATTTATAGAGCAAGAACCTGAGGTGTAACAAGAATAGATACCTTCACCTACCCTTGAGAAAGGGGTCTCTGTGCTCCATCATATGAAACCTAGAAATGTATCTGGGCACCAACTTTTTTCAATTTGGAAAATCCACCAGCAACTAACAAGTTCTTTACATTAGCCTGAAATGAAAAATGACTACTGAATAAATCTACTGGAGCAGAGAGAGAGCCCAGCTCACGGCGGTAGGAGATGTGGGAAGGCAGATACATTTAGCCTTTCCCTCTCTGCGCAGCCATTAGGGACCCTTGCAAGAAACTAGCCACCAGCCCAGGGAGAAAGGGCAGAACAGTGCTGAGTGAACAAAGCAGATATTTAGTGCCTATAGATAATATCCAACGCTAGCATCAGCAGAGAGCTTGGCCAGTGAGGGCATCTCCTAGGAAACCATCAGATAACACTGGGAGAGACAGGCTTTAACATAAAAAGAGCTGCAGGGGAAACAAGGCACGTTAGCTAGAAATAAGCCATGTTTCATAACGTGGCAGTCATTTCTTGTACAACAAACAGGCCTGCACTGTGCACGTGGATGCATTTGTGCACAGAGCAGGGAATCCTATGCTCTCGACATTCTGGAGGTCACCATCTCGTCTACCAGGTGAGATGGGAGACGCAGAGCCTGGCCTCTTAAAGAGCAAACAGCCACCTTCCCAGCCAGCTCTGGGCACAAGGGAATAGCAGTGATCACGAAGGCTACAGAGAACGCATAATACTAGGATGGAGGGGGGCCAGGGTCCTGACCTGCAGAGTGCCCTGCACGTCAGCATATGGAGCTGATGGGAATGCAGCTGCAAAGAGAACCTGAGAACCCTCAAACTTTTATCTTTCACCACCTGCTAGGACCTCATCTTTCCCATCTTTCCCCTCCCTCTCCTCCTCTCCTCCTCCAAACACACACACACACACACACACACACACACACACTCCTTTCAGAGGCCTGGTCTGCTTTTTCCGTTTTTAAAACTACTTCCAGGATTCACTGAGGGGTTAGCTTAAAAAAAAAAAAAAAGTAAGATCCTTTTAGGACAAGCCCTTCCTTCATTCATCTGACCGTGTGCTCCCAAAGGCAGAAGCCAGCTGAACATCGCCTGTCTAGCGCCAAGCCCCACGTCCGTGCCAAGCAGAACCAGACACACACCTGGAAACGCTGGTCCTCTCGCTGATGACTGTTCAAACTCTTGGCTGCCAAGCAATAGGTGGTAATAGTGCAGTGATAAACACACTTCAGAATAATCTCAACCTTGTCATTCGGCCATTAAAACAAAATGGAGAATGGTAAAATTCAGAGGATGTTTCCATGCTACAGCTGCTCTTTGCTGAATGTGGCATCCTGTCTGGCTAACCATACATCTCCATCCCAGGGGTTCTCTTGCCCAAAAATTTCCCTTTGATATTGTCAGGATATATACCAAAATTATTTCAGGTAGGCATGCTCTGGTTACCGAAGACATTAGGCTGTGATAGCCCCAACCAGCCACACAGGTGCTTTGACTCAGTTTCAGCTCTGATCTGACGAGGAAAGCTTCTTGAAACTCATCTGAGCCCCCTTCAAGACACATATAGTCTGCTAAGTTAAGCCATAGTGTAAACAAAACCACCAGACAATTAAAAGGACAAATCACTGCCATGTCCATCAAAGAGAAAGTAAGAAATGTGACTTTTCTAAAAGAAGAGGTCAGAGCTCCAGACTAACATTCTGGCGGAAGAGGTTTCAGTGCAATCACATTCAATTATAGGAGTGCGAAGAGCATGGGTTCTTGATCAGACAGATCTAATAGAATTCTAGACTATTCACCTAAAATCTGCAAGTTGAGCCACAGCTTTCATCCATAATCAGAAAACAAAATTATCTTGAAAGCTATCCCACCTACCTATTGTGAGATTAAATGAGATAAGTAGTGAAATGTGCCAATTCCAGTCCTGGCTCATAGTAAGTGCTGAATAGGTACCCCCTGCACTGCACTACCTTCTCCTGGACAGAAATAACAGTGGTCCCATTTTGGTTACAGCCGCTACAACCATTTCAACAGGCTGGTTAGCGCTGTACTATGAGAGGGCTCCATCTCAGCCTCCCCACAAACGTAAACGACATTAGTAATGCCCCATGCTACTATTAGTGAAAATTCACACACTACATTTTTACAAACTCTTTAAAAGACTTGCCTCTCTCTCTTTCTCTCTCTCAATCCCTAACAGCCACTCAGCTGTGAAGCCCCTGCCTTCACTCCCTCTTCCCTTTCTCATCGCCCCTGCGTGTCCACTGTTGCTTTCATTCTGCTTCCACCTTCAGCCCTCATCCTGCACACGCTGACCTCCCTTTCCTCTCCTCCTGCTAAATTTAGAGGCCGAGCTGTCTCCCTGGTGTGAGAGGTTGGAGGGCCATGGCAGCGGGCTACAGAGCTGGTCTGGAGTTGGCTGTTGGCAGCAAGGGAAGGACAAATGTCAGGGAGACGGACTCCCCGGCTGCCCACCCCCCACCCCCCAGCCCCACCACTTGCTCCTTTGCAGCCTCTCTTGACAGGCAGGGTAAAAGGAGGAGAACACAGAGGGCCTCTGAAGTCTGGCTGCCTGTCACTGAGCTCAAAGAGACCAGGGGCTTGTCAGAGGACAAGTCACTGGGGCTCTCTCCCTTTCCCAATTAATTCAGTTGGCTCAGGAAGGAAAGGGATTGTGCTATGCCCAGCATTGGGCAGAAAGCATAGCTTACTGATGCAATGCTGCAGCATCTCTAATGTTTTCTAACTGCCAGATTCCAGCCATGGCAGGAGAGGTTGGTCCAGTCCCTCATTCAGAAGAATTTTATTCAGGAGAAGGGAAACCAAAGATTCTTTCTCCTGGTCCCACTTGTGGCCCCATGTGCCACCTGATGTCAAGAATTCCGTTGCCAAAACTTCTCTTTGTTTGGGTTTTACTTCTTCTAATCCCCATAGTCTATCTGAAAACCAACATCAGTCATTTTTAAGAATCGATGAATCTCCGGCCTTTTCTGAGAACATGTTTAGAAAATAAAAAGCACAAATCCTCTCAAAGTGGATGTCAGGAGCATTGAGGGAGCTGCCAGGGAGACAGGGACTCCAAAGGCAAATGCTCTTAACTCACCATTTAGACCATCCCTCACCTTATATCACTGTTTGGATTCTGAAGTTTTCATTGAACTAATGTTGATCAAGTCCCTGCTGTGAGCCAAGCCTTGCACAGCTACATTCACGCATGTTCTCCAAGGAGAAGCCAGCCAGGACAGCCCACACGCTCTTACGGCCTAAGCCTGGCTCTTTCCAGGCCCTTTTCGAAGGACACATGGAGGGCAAAGAGCAGAAGGGATCAGGAATAATCTCACTCACAGCCCTGGAATGGCATCATGGCATCCAGCACCCAGAAGTGGGGCCAAGATGCTAGAAAAGAAGGTGTTCAGGGATAAAACCACCATTTATTTCAGACATTTCCAAGATTAAGATTGAAATGATCTGTGAAGGTCAAGCATCACTGGGGAAAGTGTGCTGTTCCTTTTCAGAAAGGCAGTTCTTGGGTTAGGGCAACAGCCAGCTGGGAGCATACAGGGCACTGGATTAGAATTCAACACTGCATTGTTTCTCATTGCCATGTAGTATTCCATGGTATAGATAAACCACATCTTTTTGAGTGTAGCAACATGGATGGANCGATCTCATAGCTTGTGGGTTCAGGCCCCGTGTCGGGCTCTGTGCTGACAGCTCAGAGCTTGGAGCCTGCTTCAGATTCTGTGTCTTCCTCTCTCTTCATCTGCCCCTCCCCCTCTCATGCTCTGTCTCTCTCTCTCGAAAATAAACAAACACTTAAAAGAATAAAAAAACATATAAAGAATTCACCAGTGCAGGGTTCTGGTGCCAGTCTTGTCTCCTATCAGCTGGATAGCTCTGAATAAGTCACTTGACCTCTCTGAGCTTTAGCTTCTAGATTTGTATAAATAGAAGGCAACAGTCATCTGGCCCACCTCGCAGAGGTGGTGTGAGAACCAAGGTGCCTATTGAATGGGCAAGTGCTTTACAGCCTACAATGTGAGAGTTACAATCATGTAGTCAGTGTCAACACTAATAATGGAAGATGGCACAGAACGATGTGGGGGGAGAAGTGAGGCCCTAAATCACAGGTAGAGATAGAGTAAAGATGATGAGCCAAGTCTAGCTTTGATGGCTATAGTGTGACTCTTCACATTTCATGGGAAATGCCTGGATATGAGGCCCGTTGACCACATGCCTCCCATGCTCTCTACATCACTTTGTTACAATTAAACCTGGCGGTCATCAGTCATGTTGATGGAGTGGAGTGGGGACAGTCTGTTCAGTGCACTGCATCTTGCTCTTATGAAAAAAATGCAGTAGATACAGGAAAGTGGAAATGCTGCAATGGGCAGGTGTTCGAGCATCAAGTTTAACATTAGGTCATAAAACTACATTTCAACATTCTGTGACCCCCAACTCTGAGCCTCCTTTCTCATTCAATGGCCACTTTCCATTGATATGGGCTCAGGTGAACTAAGGATGTAAGAAAATCAAACACAGAGAGGTAAAACGTTAAATGTTTGCCTTGGGGCACTGTGGGTCTTGCAGCAGATTCTGACTTCCTGATCACTCCAGAACTGATGCCCTACCCTGGAATGATTCAGCCTGATCAGCAATTCTATGTGCCCAAGGACTCAGAAACTGAAGAACTGAGGGGTACTCCATAGGTAATATGAACTGTGCACTCACCTTATGTCACTTTTATAAACTGTAAACAGTTTCAAAAGCCCAGTAATTCTCTTCAGCCGACAACAGATGCACTGCAGGCTAAGGATCACACACAGAAGATCTCTAATTGCCATGGAAGCTCAATCACCTGTGCCTGCTCTGGCCAGAGGTATTACTTGGTACCACACCCCTGAATCACAGGCCTTACCTCCTGCAAGTGAGCCGGGCCCAAGGGACTGCAAGGTGGTGAAATAGTGAATGAATAGCTCTGCCAATTCACCTGACAGTGTGGCCTTATTACTTGGTCTTCCCAGAGCATATTTTACTTACAGCCCAGTGTTATTCATTTGTGAAAGCCACAGTGAAGCAGCAGCTTTTATGAGGGAGAAACCTTCATTAGTTCAGCAAATGGGTATTGACCGCCTGGTATATTTCAAGAGCCATGGGGCAAGCCCCAGGTTAAAGGGAGAGGTGTATAAATCCTCCTGATGTGTTACCCACAGACATATACATATAATGCACTAACTAGGTCTGACACCAAAAGAAAAAAAGAGAAAGCAATGTCTTAACATGACCCTTGGCAGAGGACACTGCAAATACTGATTGTCAGGCCAGCTCTTCTGGCCTGGAGCTGTCACTCTCTCATGGGTTGGGTTGGGGGAGGAGGTGATTTTCTTTTCCCAAGGAAGTGGCTGTTAGGACCACAGGGAATGGTACTCACCATGACTTGTAGAAGCACAATCTGACTTTATGTCCTCATGTAGAGCAATGGAAATGAATATTTAAAGGTATGGGGTCATAAAACTGTGGGATATGAGAAAACATCAGCCTTTGAGGCCTGGCTGCTACATATTGCTCCACAGTATACACGTGTTTATAGTTCCCCAGCTGCTTTTGGCTCATTCACAGAAATGCCACACCCAAAAATTGGCATCATGCCCTTGATCCTAGAAGTTAAAAGTCAGAGAGCCATGCTTTTTTTTTTTTTTTTACAAATAGTTTATTGTCAAATTAGTTTCCACATAACACTCAGTGCTCATCCCCACAAGTGTCCTCCTCCATGCCCATCCCCCCTCCCCCCCACATCCACCAGTCCTCAGTTTTTGTCAGCATTCAAGAGTCCAGAGAGCCATGCTTCTGACTGTAGAGCCCTGTCAAGCAAAGGCCACAGAGCAGACCTTGCTCATCTTGCTGGTGTTCATGGCTCCACACATATGAATGTCAGTGCCCAGGATGGTGACACAGGACAGGCAAGAAGCAGACCTTGGGTCAACACAAAGGACTAGTCAAGGAGAAACTGAATTTTATGATTTATTGTCCTGGTTAAATTACTCTCTCATTATCGTAGTTAAGAAAATATTTTTAAATTAACTATAGGTACACAAACTGTAGCTCAGAAAAAACTGTACTTTCTTGTAAATTTGGGGTTAAAATACTAATCTCCTAACTACATTATAATGCATACCATACAGACCCATATAGGCTTACACACAGATACAAGGCCACACATGCGCACATACATGGACACATGCATGCACATTTCTTCCAAAAACACTGGCACATGCCAAATATATTTTCAGAGATATGTTAAAATAACACTTTGGTTTCATCCTAACTTCCCCCATGCTGTCTGGGTCATTATAACCCTGATGTTGATAGGTAAAGCACTGAGAGTGAAAAGCCTCATTTCCTGCGGGATTCCCAGGGCCATGGTTTCATCAGGGAAGTCAGTGATGCCCACTCTTCCAGCAGCAATGACCATGAGATTCCCTCTGGGCACAGACCCCAGGGAGCTGAGTCAGACGGACACCAGCAGAGTCTGAAGTTGGACCAAACTGACCAAAGAGTAAGAGGCATAGACTGAAGCTGAGAACTTACTTTCCTGAAAACAATTATTTCCCTCTCCTGAGCAATCTGGCTGGGAACACAGCTCTCGGGAGTAGGAAGGCCATTCTCCTGAGTGGTGCTAGAGCCCTTCAGGAACAGAGAATGATGAGAGGGAAAGTGTGGTTCCTATTTGTCTCCAAGTGAGAGAATCAAGCAGGCCCAAACGCAGGGATAAGTGGATACAGAGAGTGTTCTGGACTACATGTTTGTAGCCATCCTTCCAAAACCCAAATGCTGCAGCACTGATCCCCAATATGATATTTCAAAATGGGGCCTTTTGGAGGTAATTAGGTCATTAGGGTGGAGACCCACATTATGGGATCAGTGCCCTTATAAAAGGGGACACAAGAGATTGAACACTCTTTCAATCACGTGAGGACTGCAAGAAGACTGCAGTCTGCAAACCAGGGAGAGGACTCTCACCAGGAACTGAACCGGTGGTCACCCTAATTTTGGATCTCCAACCTCTAGTACTGTGAGAAATAAATGTCTGGTGTTTAAGCCACACAGTCTGTGGCATTTTTTAAAGACAGGCTGGGTTGCCTAAGACAGAGAGGGAAGGCCAAGGCTGCCAACCCAACAATCCTTCTCAAGGAACCACAAAGGCCAGTGGCTGCTAATTTCAAGCTGCCTGATGGAGAGACAGGAAGTCCCTCGGAAGCACATTCTTTGCCCTTTAATTCAGTCAATGCAGGATGGGACCTGCCAGGTGCTCAGACCCATGCTCTGCTCTCTGGAGACAGTTTCTGAATTCTAGAAGCCTGTAGTCCAGTGGGCCCGACACCTTGACTACAAGATTAAAGAAGAACATGAAGAGAAATATCCACGTTCTCAAAAGCAGAAATTTGAGACTGTCTCCAAAATGCCAACTCTAGTCCACATGCATAGTGCTCTTAACTCTGTACAGTTCTCAGAGTAAAATTATTTCCACCTAATAAGAGTCAGTGCAATTTCCCCCTGCCCCTGAGTGCTCTGTCCCTTCTCAGCAGGATACCACAGCCTACAGCTGCCTCTAGGGACCAGAATACAAGGCCAGAACTTCATCCAGCAGCTGGTATGAGTTTGCAGCAGATCCAGCTTTCCTCTCCAAAGTTGTAAATTTCCTAAATCAAGTAAGACTCTACTTTAAAAATACCAGTAGTGGG